>NC_090329.1:5865842-6165842 GCF_035084215.1 Heptranchias perlo
TGTTTGTCTGGTGCTCTGGTGCCTGGTTGTGTTGTTTTATCGGTTGAGTGGGCGCCGAGTCTCTTTGCTGCAGATCGACCCAGTCTGTACCCAGAGATGAGGAAAGGGTTTCTGAATTCCACCCGTCTGCTTCCAATTTGACATCTCCCGCATGTCTCTTGTGTTTTTTTTTACGGTCGGTGTTATCTAAATATTGTCAGATTTTAGCCAGGTCTCGATTCGGCGTCTAAAGTTCTTGTTTCTCGTGTACAGACACGGAGACTGTAACTTTTATTTATGTGTATGGAAAGGTTGAATTCGTGGTTACATTAACAGTGAAGGATGTGCTGGGACACTTTCCCATTTCTGCTATTCATTGTGTGTAAATGCAAAGCATATTTTGAAGTGTTTTGATGCCGAGCAGAGCTTTCCCTCTCCCCCCTCTCCCTCTCTCCCCCCTCTCTCTCTCCTCTCCCCCCCCCCTCTCCCCTCTCCCCCCTCTCTCTCTCCCTCTCCCCCCCCCTCTCCCTCTCCCCCCCCCCCTCTCCCTCTCCCCCCTCTCCCTCTCTCCCCCCTCTCTCTCTCCCTCTCCCCCCCCCCCTCTCCCTCTCCCCCTCTCCCTCTCCCCCCCCCTCTCTCTCTCTCTCCCTCTCCCCCCTCTCCCTCTCTCCCCCCTCTCTCTCTCTCTCCCTCTCCCCCCTCTCCCTCTCCCCCCCTCTCTCTCTCCCTCTCCCTCCCTCCATCCCTCTCTTCTCTCTCCCCCCCCACCTCTCTCTCTCCCCTCTCTCTCTCTCTCACCCTCACCCTCCCTCTCATCTCTCCCCTCCCTCCCCTCCCCTCCCTCCCTCTGTCCGATGCTCGTTAACTAACCCTCTCCCCAACCTTTGAAGAGCACTCCTTACTGTACCTGGATCAGTTGTTACATTTCCCGCATCAGCTGCTCTTTTCTCGGAGAGAAATGCATATTTAGCGCTAAATGTGCGTTGATACCGGACACCTATTAAGGACTGGGCTAAGAGCGTTCCAGCTTATTTGAATTGGGATCCTTACAGCTTTCAGAGACAAAGGAGACCACCATTAGATTGAAACCCAGGTGCTAAAGGTGACAGGACAGCGTGTTAACCCACGATAACACCCAGTCGGACATTAGGTTGTGCCTGCACTGAACAATATCGTATCAATTTAAAGGCGTTGAACAGTTCCCGTAAAATGCACCATGTAGGAGACTGGTTTATTCCTTTAATTCTCAACACAATGGGATCCCAGGTTTCGCCACAACAGACAGAGGCCGGGCAAATTCTTCACTACCGCTTGAGAAGCCACTGCACAGGGCTCTGCTGGCTGCTTTCTTGCACCTCCTAGTGACTGTTTGCAGAACAAAACTTAAGAGTCATGGGAGTATTTGCCAACACTGATGAAAGATCCCAGCTTGAATATGAACTGATCTATTTTCTTCCAAATATTAACCAGTCTCGTGTGCGTTTACAGCACATTGTACTTTTATTACACTTGCTAAACCTTGTGGCCAGTGAATGGGGGAAAAAAAGTTACAACAAAATAATTGGCAAGGCCAATCTTTGCAAAAAGAAACTCAAATCATAGGAAGTTACGGCACAGAAGGAGGCCGTTCAGCCCATCGTGTCCGTGCCGGCCGAAAAAGAGCTAGCCAGCTTAATCACACTTTTCAGCTCTTGGTCCGTAGCCCTGTAGGTTACGGCACTTCAAGTGCACATCCAAGTATTTTTTAAATGAGTTGAGAGTTTCTGCCTCTACCACCCTTTCAGGCAGTGAGTTCCAAACCCCCACCACCCTTTGGGTGAAAAAATTTCTCCTCAGCTCCCCTCTAATCCTTCTACCAATTACTTTAAATCTATGCCCCCTGCTCACTGACCCCTCTGCTAAGGGAAATGGGTCCTCCCTATCCACTCTATCTGGTCCCTTCATAATTTTATACACCTCAATTAAATCTCCCCTCAGCCTCCTTTGTTCCAAAGAAAACAATCCCAGTCTATCCAATAGCTAAGATTCTCCAGTCCTGGCAACAGCCTCGTAAATCTCCTCTGTTCCCTCTCTAGTGCGATTACATCTTTCCTGTAATGTGGTGACCAGAACTGTACGCAGTACTCAAGCTGTGGCCTAACCAATGTTTTATACAGTTCTAGTTTAACCTCCCTGCTCTTATATTCTATGCCTTGGCTAATAAAGGAAAATATCCCATATGCCTTTTTAACCACCTTATCTACCTGTCCTGCTACCTTCAGGGATCTGTGGACATGCACTCCAAGGTCCCTCTTCTTCTACACCTCTCAGTATCCTCCCATTTATTGTGTATTCCCTTGCCTTGTTTGCCCTCCCCAAATGCATTACCTCACACTTCTCTGGATTGAATTCCATTTGCCACTTTTCTGCCCAACTGACCAGTCCAGTGATATCTTCCTGCAGTCTACAGCTTTCCTCCTCTTTATCTACCACACGACCAATTTTTGTTTTATCTGCAAACTTCTTGATCAAGCCCCCCACATTCAAGTCCAATTCATTAATATATACCACAAAAAGCAAGGGACCTAGTACTGAGCCCTGTGGAACCCCACTGGAAACAGCCTTCCAGTCACAAAAACTAGGTGATTATAGAAGTGTAATGAAAATGTAAAAATACAGTTTCAGAAAATGAAAAATTAATTGTTAAAATTAAGATTCAGAAGATTAAATTACCAGAACTCATTACATTGAAAATGTAAGTAAGATTGTCAAATTTGAATTGTTGCTAATTGCCTTCAACAACCACAGCCATCTTTCTGTGTGTCAGGTATGACTGCAGCCACTGGAGAGTTTTTCCCCTTGACCCCAGTTTTACTCGGACTCCTTGGTGTTATAATCCGTCAATGCTATCAAGGGCAGTTACTCTCACCTCTCCTCTTGCATTTAGAAAGAAAGAAAGACTTGTATTTATATTCCATCTTTCATGAGTTCAGGTAATCTCAAAGCACTTTACAACCAATAAAGTATTTTTGAACTGTATTCACTGTTGTAATATACATACGAACATATGAATTAAGAGCAGGAGTAGGCCATTCGGCCCCTCGAGCCTGCTCCGCCATTTGATAAGATCATTGCTGATCTGATTGCGACCTCAACCCTACTTTCCCGTCTACTTACTATAACCTTTGACTCCGTTTTTAATCATGGATCTATCTAACTCAGCCTTAAAAATATTCAATGACCCTGCCTCCACCGCTCTCTGGGGAAGGGAGTTCCACAGACTCACAACCCTCTGAGAGAAAACATTTCTCCTCATCTCCGTCTTAAATGGGAGACCCCTTATTTTTAAACTGTGGCCCCTAGTTCTAGTGTCTCCCACAAGGGGAAACATCCTCTCAGCATTTACCCCTTCTAGTCCCCTCAGTATCTTATATGTTTCACTAAGATCACCTCTCATTCTTCTAAACTCCAGTGTATACAGGCTCAACTTGTCCAACCTTTCCTCATAAGATAAACTCTTCATCCCAGGAATCAGTCGAGTGAACCTTCTCTGAACCGTCTCCAAAGCAATTATGTCCTTTCTTAAATAAGGAGACCAAAACTGCATACAGTATTCTGGATATGGTCTCACCAATGCCCTGTACAACTGTAGCAAAACATCTCTACTTTTATATTCCATTCCCCTTGCAATAAATGACAACATTCCATTTGCCTTCCTAATCACTTGCTGTACCTGCATACTAACTTTTTGTGATTCATGTACTAGGACACCCAGATCCCTCTGTACCTCAGAGTTCTGCAATCTCTCTCCATTTAAATAATATTCTGCTCTTCTATTCCTCCTGCCAAAGTGGACAAGTTCACATTTTCCACATTATACTCCATCTGCCAAATTTTTGCCCACTCACTTAACCTGTCTCTATCCCTTTGCAGACTCCTTATGTCCTCTTCACAATTTACTTTCCTACCTACCTTTGTGTCATCTGCAAATTTAGCAACCATACATTCAGTCACTCCATCCAAGTCATTGATATAGATTGTAAATAGCTGAGGACCAAGCACTGATCCCTGTGGCACTCCACTCGTTACATCTTGCCAACCTGAAAATGACCCATTTATTCCTACTCTCTGTTTCCCGTTAGCTAACCAATCCTTTATCCATGCTAATATGTTACCCCCTACACCATGAGCTCTTATTTTGTGTAGTAGCCTTTGATGTGGCACCTTGTCAAAAGCCTTCAGGAAATCCAAGTACACCACATCCACAGGATCCCCTTTATCCACGTTGCTTGTTACTTCCTCAAAGAACTCTAATAAATTAGTCAAACACAATTTCCCTGGCGGCCAATTTGAGCACATCAAGATCCACAAACAGCAATGTGAAACCATAATTTGTTTTAGTGATGGTTGGGGATAAATACTGGCCAGGACACCAGGGAGAACTCACCTGCTCTTCTTTGAAAATGTGCCCTGAGAGGGCAGACGGGGCAGACATGTTTAACATCTCATCCAAAAGACAGCACCTCTGACACTGCAGCACTCCCTCAATACTGCACTGTCAGCATAGATGTTGTACTCAAGTCTCTGGAGCAGGACATGAACCTACCACCTTCTGACTCAGGGACAAGAGTGCTACCACTGAGCCACAGCCAACACTGACTTAGCTCTTGTGCCCATGTCTTGAGTAGGGCTGTTGTTGTTTTCACTTGTTCGCACCTTACCCTTGGAGAGCAGTGTGGAAGGATTCACAGGCTGATTAATAGTCTGACAGGATGGGAACACCCCTTCCATGGCCATAAACATCTTTATACCAGCTGATAGGGTGGCTAGTTCTATACAACAGGAGAGTTTGATGGGCTCCTACAATGCATACAATGATGGGGGCTTAACCACACCCAATGGGGGCAAGTATCCTGCTCAATATTAACCCAGAAGTCAGCACTGGTGCTCCAGTCTCCACTCGTCAGGACTGTCTGGAGTGGAGTTTAACCCTGTACCATCTGACTCAAAGGCGGGAATGCTACCACTAAGCCATTGGCTCGCTCCGATCAAGGCTCTGATAAAGTCTGATGCCAAGCGGTTCTAGCCAACTGAGTCTCGATGAGCCGATTATTGTTGAGTCAGTGTCGTTTGATGACATTTAATTACACCTTTTGTTACTTTGCTGATGATTGGAGGAGGCTAATATGACTGATTAGATATGCCCTTTTTGCGAATAGGACATACCAGGGCAATTTTCCACATTGTCAGGTGGAAGCCAGTGTCGTAGCTTCACTGCAATAGCGGGCTACTGCTGGTGCGCAGGTCTTCAGCCAGGAAGTGGTCAGGTTCCATAGCCTTTGCTGTGTCCAGTGCACTCAGGCACTTCTTAATGTCATGTGAAGTGAACCAAATTAGGTAGGCAGTAGATATCTATGATGTTAGGGACCTTGGGAGAAGGCGAAGTAAGAGTGACCATTTGACACTTTTGGTTAAAGATGCTTGCAAACATTTCAGCTTTGTCTCACACTCACGGTCTGGGCTGTGCCATGGTTGAAGATGGCAATATTCATGGAGACTCCTCCTACTATTAGTTACCCGATGGTGCACCACCATTCTGGAATTGATATGGTAGGGCTAGAAAGCTTTACTCTGACTTATTGGTTATGAAATCACTTAGCTCTGTCTATAACATTTTGGTGTTTAGCATGCAAGTAGTCCAGTGTTATAGTTTCACTAGGTTGGTGCCTCATTCTAAAGTATGCTTGGTTATGACCCTGATTCATCTTTATGGCACAGAAGGAGGCCATTCAGCCCGTCGTGTCTGTGCCGGCCAAAAAAGAGCGAGCCAGCCTAATCCCACTTTCCATCCCTTGGTCCGTAGCCCTGTAGGTTACGGCACTTCAAGTGCACATCTAAGTGCTTTTTCAATGCGATGAGGGTTTCGGCCTCTACCACCCTTTCAGGCAGTGAGTTCCAGACCCCCACCACCCTCTGGGTGAAAATATTTCTCCTCAACTCCTCTCTAAACCTTCTACCAATTACTTTAAATCTATGCCCCCTGCTAAGGGAAATGGGTCCTCCCTATCCACTCTATCTAGGCCCCTCATAATTTTATACACCTCAATTAAATCTCCCCTCAACCTCCTCTGTTCCAAAGAAAATAATCCCAGCCTATCCAATCTTTCCTCACAGCTAATATTCTCCAGTCCTGGCAACATCCTCGTAAATCTCCTCTGTTCCCTCTCTGGTGCAATCGCATCTTTCCTGTAACGTGGTGACAATGTGATCCTTCTACATTCCAAACTTCATAATGATGGAGGAGCGCGAGATGTGCTGGGCCATGAGGTTACAAATTGTGGTGGTATACAATTCTACTGCTCCCACAGCACCTCATGGTTGCTGAGTTTTTAGCTGCTAGATCTGTCCTTAGCCTGTCCCACCTAGCATGAAGTTAGTACCACACTACATGGTGGCGGGTATCCTCACTGTGGAGATGAGACTTTGCCTTTAATCACTTCTACCAATGTTATCATGAGCAGACATATCTCGTGCTGGTTCCCCCACTGTCTGATGCAGGCCCAGTCTGGCAGCTGCATGCTTCAGAACTTGGCCAGTTCAGTCATTGGTGGTACTACCAAGCTACTCTTCATGATATCCACTGAAGTCCCCCACCCAGAATACATTCTGTGCCCTTATTTCCCTTACGTCTTCCTCCAAGATGTATTCAACGTAAAGGAGCACTGATTTGTCAGTTGAGAAAAGGTGGTAGGTGATAATCAGGAGGTTTCCTTCGTCTTGTTGGACATGATGCCATGAGACTTTATGGGATCCTGAGTCAATGCTGCAGACTCCCAGCACCACAACCATCTGACTGTATGCTCTGTAGCCTCTGGTGGATCTATCCTGTCAGTGGGACAGGACATACCCAAGTACTACGAAGAAGGAGTCTGGGATGTTGGTTAATACATATGACCCTGTGAGTCCATTTATCCACATTTTTATTTAAGATAAGGAATTGGCAGATACCAAGGACAGACTGACAAATAGTATTTTTGCAAATGTTCCCTGAAGAATTGTGATAAGAGACCCTTTACTTCACCTGACCGAGTATTTGACCGAGTGTGGCACCAAGGAGCCCTAGGAAAATTGAAGTCAATGGAAATCGGGGAAAACTGTCTAGTGGCTGGAGTCATACCGAGCACAAAGGAAGATGGTAGTGGTTTTTGGAGGCCAATCTTCTCAGCCCCAGGACATTGCTGAAGGAGTTCTTCAGGGCAGTGTCCTAGGCACAACCATCTTCAGCTGCTTCATCAATGACCTTCTCTCCATCATAAGGTCAGAAATGGGGATGTTCACTGATGATTGCACAGTGTTCAGTTCTATCCGCAACCCCTCAGATAATGAAGCAGCCAGTGCCCGCATACAGCAAGACCTGGACAACATCCAGGCTTGGGCTGATAAATGGCGAGTAACATTCACGCCAGACAAGTGCCAGGCAATGACCATCTCCAACAAGAGAGAGTCTAACCACCTCCCCTTGACATTCAACGGCATTACCATCGCTGAATACCCCACCATCAACATCCTGGGGGTCACCATTGACCAGAAACGTAACTGGACCAGCCACATAAATACTGTGGCTACAAGAGCAGGTCAGAGGCTGGGTATTCTGCGACGAATGACTCACCCCCTGACTCCGCAAAGCCTTTCCACCATCTACAAGGCACAAGTCAGGAATGTGATGGAATACTCTCCACTTGCCTGGATGAGTGCAGCTCCAACCACACTCAAGAAGCTTGACACCATCCAGGACAAAGCAGCCCGCTTGATTGGCACCCCATCCACACCCTAAATATTCACTCCCTTCACAGTGGCTGCAGTGTGTACCATCCACAGGATGCACTGCAGCAACTCACCAAGGCTTCTTCGACAGCACCTCCCAAACCCACGACCTCTACCACCTAGAAGGACAAGGGCAGCAGGCACATGGGAACAACACCACCTGCACGTTCCCCTCCAAGTCACACACCATCCCGACTTGGAAATATATCACCGTTCCTTCATCGTCGCTGGGTCAAAATCCTGGAACTCCCTACATAACAGCACTGTGGGAGAACCTTCACCACACGGACTGCAGTGGTTCAAGAAGGCGGCTCACCACCACCTTCTCAAGGGCAATTAGTGATGGGCAATAAATGCCGGCCTTGAACGAATTTTAAAAAAACTTATGAGCTGAGTTCTTGTTGGCAGTGGTTGACAGTATACATCATGTACTTGCCATATAATTTTATGATAGCCACAATTTTATTTGCCCATGTTTGATTTCCAGGATTCAAATGTAGTTGATTTATATTAAAAGCAGTACCACCCACATTTTTTTCTATTCTTATCTTTTAAAACTCTATTGTTTTTTTCCAGAAGTCGAGTCAGTTGGCATCATCCATTCTATCATTGACGAGCTTTTTTCTTTCACAAGGAGATTTGATGCTCAGTGCCACAAACTTCTCCCAAGTTGCTTTCAATAGTTTTGTGATTGCCCAACAGAGGGAGCACCTCTTCAGGGTCGAGCTGGTCCTGTTGGCTTTTCCTGGACCCATCATTATGAAATGCCCCTTCAATTTGCGTTTAGCCAAAAGCAAACAGTTGAAAAGAACTAAAGTTAACAATCAAGACTGAATTAAATTTGGGTCCTCTGATTAGGAGCCCATAGATACATCATGCCAATTATTTAATTATTTTAATTGAGTTGTTTTCCATCTTCAAGTTTCAGTTTTTCAGGTCTCCGTGAAAACAAGAAAATGCAGAATAAATTATTGCCCATCTTTAGTTATCCTGAGAAGCTCACTACCATTTTCTAAGGGCAACTGGAGATGGGCAATACATATTGCCTGGCCAGCATTACCCACTTCCCAAGAACATACAGCTTAGGAGAGGAGGCTCAGTGGAGCGTAAAGGAAGTCACGCGAGGAATCAAAAAATCAAAAAAAAGTCATTAAAGTGACATCACAAGACCAGGAGGAGCCGAGGGTAAGTCAGTAAGGATTTAGTTCATTGGTTAGTGTTTTTAGTAGTTATAGTTCTTAGTGGAGAATGTCTTTAGTGGTTGGCTACTGTTTTTTAGTGGTTAGTGTTTTAGTGTTAGATAAACAGTAAGTTGCCTTAAAGCTAACCAAATGGTTTAAATAACATTTAGCTAACATGGTAGGACATCTGGGGCCTGTCACATGCACATCCTGTGCCATGTGGGAACTCCAGAACACTTTGTCTCCTGGAAAACCACATGCGCAGGAAGTGCCGCCAACTGCTTGAGCTCATAGTCCATGTGGGAACCAATGACATAGGAAGGAAAAGGGTCGGGGTCCTGCAGTCAGAGTTTCAGGAGCTAGGGAGGAAATTAAAAGCAGGACCTCAAAGGTAATAATCTCTGGATTACTCCCAGTGCCACGCGCTAGTGAGTATAGAAATAGTAGGGTAAGACATTAATGCACGGCTGGAGAAATGGTGCAGGAGGGTGGGCTTCAGATTTCTGGGGCATTGGTATCAGTTCTGGGGCAGGACAGATCTGTTCAAGATGGAAGGGTTGGACCTCAATAGAGCTGGGACCAATGTCCTCGGGAGGAGGTTAATTAGTGCTGTGGGGGAGGGTTAAAACTAATTTGGCAGGGGGGTAGGCACAAGAATGAAACATTAGAGAGGAAAAACAAGGTGCATAGAGGATTGAGAGGAACAAATAGCACGAGAGTAAAGAGGAGTTCAGAAATAGGAGGGATCAGACAAGGGGCAAATGCGAGTCAGTCTAAGATGAGTTTGGAGTGCGTGTACATAAATGCATGTAGCGTGGTAAATAAGGTTGGTGAGCTGCAGGCTCACGTCGCCAAATGGGACTATGATATAGTGGCAATAACAGAGACCTGGATCAACAAAGGGGAGGATTGGGTACTTAATATTCCTGGCTACAAGTTATTCAGGAAAGATAGGGAAGGAAAGAAAAGGTGGGGAGCGGGCAGTATTGATCAAAGAAACTATTATCGCACTGGAAAGGGATGGTGTAGTTGAGGGGGTCAAAGACAGGATCTATTTGGTTAGAATTAAGAAAGAACTTGCATTTATAAAGCGCTTTTCACAACCTCAGGATGTCCCAAAGCGCTTTACAGCCAATGAAGTATTTTCGATGTGTAGTCACTGTTGTAATGTAGGAAACGCGGCCGCCAATTTGCGCACAGCAAGCTCCCACAAACAGCAATGTGATAATGAACAGATAATCTGTTTTTTTAGTGATGTTAGTTGAGGGATAAATATTGGCCAGGACACCAGGAATACCTCTGCTGCTCTTCTTCTAAATAGTACCATGGGATCTTTTACGTCCACCTGAGAGGGTAGACGGGACCTGAGTTTAATGTCTCATCCGAAAGACAGCACCTCTCCCTCAGTACTGCACTGGAGTATCAGCCCAGATTTTATACTCAAGTCTCTAGTGTGGGACTTGAACCCATGCTCTTCTGACTCAGAGGTAAGAGTGCTACCAACTGAGCCAACAATAGAGGGGTTAGTACGCTACTGGATCTATTTTATGGGACACCAAATGATGGGAAGGAGCTAGAGGAGCAAATTTGCTGGCAAATTACAGAAAGATGCAAGAACTATAGAGTAGTGATAATGGGGACTTTAATTAATCCAATATAAATGGAGACAGTAACAGTGTAAAGGGCCCTCCTGCCCCTCCTTTTATATCCCCTTCTCCATCTCACCTGAAAACCCTGTAACCAGGAATGTTGAGCTGCCATTCCTGCCCCTCTTTAAACCATGTTTCTGAAATAGCTTAGATATCATACGGCCCTCAACTCATCTGAGTTAAAAAGGGATCTAGCCCAGGTGGATTGGAATCAAAAATTGGCAGGCAAAACAGTAATTGAACAATGGGAGGCCTTCAAGGAGGAGTTGGTTTGGTTATAGAGTAGGCACATCCCTACAAGAGGGAAGGAAGGGCATCCAAAGCTAGAACTCCCTGGATGACTAAAGAAATAGAGATCAAAATAAAACAGAAAAAGGAGGCTTATGACAAATGTAAGGTTCATAATACATTAGAGAACCAGGCTGAATACAGAAAGTACAGAGGAAATCTAAAAAAGGGAGTAAGAGGATCAAAGAGAGAGTAAGAGAATAGATTAGCGGCTAACACAAAAGGGAACCAAAATCCATTTATAAACATATATGACACAAGTCATATATAAATAGTAAAAGGATAGTTAAAGGAAGGGTGGGACCGACTAGGAACAAAAAAGGTGATCTTCTTATGAAAGCAGAGGGCATGGCTGAGGTACTAAATGAATACTTTGCATCTGTCTTTACTAGAGAAGAGGATGCTGCCATTGTGGCAGTAAAGGAGGAGGTAGTAGTGATATTGGACAGGATAAAAATAGATAAAGAGGAGATACTTAAAAGATTGGCGGTGCTCAGTATTGTATTGGCAGTCACCCGGTCCAGATGGGATGGATCCTCAGTTACTGAGGGAAGTAAGGGTGGAAATTGCGGAGGCTCTGGCCACAATCTTCCAATCCTCCTTAGATATGGGGATGGTTCCGGAGGACTGGAGGATTACAAATGTTACACCCCTGTTCACAAAAGAGGAGAGGAATAAACCCGGCAATTACAGGTCAGTCAGCCTGACGTCGGTGGTGGGAAAACGTTTAGAGACAATAATCCAGGACAAAATTAATTGGCACTCAGAAAAATATGGGCTAATAAATGAAAGTCAGCACGGATTTGTTAAAGGAAAATCGTGTTTGACGAACTTGATTGAGTTCTTTGATGAAGTAACAGAGAGGGTTGATGAGGGTAGTGCGATTGATGTTGTGTATATGGACTTTCAAAAGGCATTTGATAATGTACCACATAATAGACTTGTTAGCAAAATTAAAGCCCATGGGATTAAAGGGACAGTGGCAGCGTGGATATAAAATTGGCTAAGGGACAGAAAACAGAAAGTGTTGGTGAACGGTTGTTTGTCAGACTGGAGGGAAGTATACAGTGGTGTTCCCCAGAGGTCAGCATTAGGACCATTGCTCTTTTTGATATATATTAATGACCTGGACTTGGGTATAGAGGGTATAATTTCAAAGTTTGCAGATGACACAAAACTAGCAAATGTAGCAAACAATGTGGAGGATAATAACAGACTTCAGGAGGACATAGACAGACTGGTGAAATGGACAGACACATGGCAGATGAAATTTAACGCAGAGTAGTGTGAAGTGATACATTTTGGTAGGAAGAATGAAGAGAGGCAATCTAAACTAAATGGTACAATTTTAAAGGGGGTGCAGGAACAGAGAGACCTGGGGGTGCACATACACAAATCTTTGAAGGTGGCAGGACAAGTTGAGAAGGATGTTTGAAAAAAGCACTTGGGATCCTGGGCTTTATTAATAGAGGCATAGAGTACAAAAGCAAGGAAGTTATGCTAAACCTTTATAAAACACTGGTTAGGCCCAGCTGGAGTATTGTGTTCAATTCTGGGCACTACACTTTAGGAAGGATGTCAAGGCCTTAGAGAGGGTGCAGAAGAGATTTACTAGAATGGTACCAGGGATGAGGGAGTTCAGTTATGTGGAGATACTGGAGAAGCTGGGGTTGTTCTTCTTAGAACAGTGAAAGTTAAGAGGAGATTTGATAGAAATATTCAAAATCATGAACTGTTTTGATAGAGTAAATAAGGAAAAATTGTTCCCAGTGGCAGAAGGGTCGGTAACCAGAGGACACAGATTTAAGGTGAACGACAAAAGAGCCAGAGACGACATAAGAAGACTTTATTTTATGCAGCGAATTGTAATGATCTGGAATGCTCTCCCTGAAAGGGTGGTGGAAGCAGATTCAGTAGTAACTTTCAAAAGTTAATTGGATAAATACTTGAAGGGAAAAAATTTACAGGCTTACAGGGGAAAGAGATGGGGAATGGGACTAATTGGATAGCTCTTTCAAAGAGCCGGCACAGGCACGATGGACTGAATGGCCTCCTCCTGTGCTGTACCGACTATGATACAATGAAATGTGAAAAATAAAGATAATTTGACTAATCAAGGCCATTCAGTCAGTGGCAGTTAACATTCAAAAAAAAACTATTCAGGGATTCTACCTCACAAGTTGAATCTCCACTCCCTGATTCCCAAAGGTAATTATGTGAAACCCGAGAATATCCAAATCCGCCATTCAATCGTGACCTGTGCCCTCCACACACAATATCTCCAAACCCCAGCAGCACAGGAACTGTTGTGTCCCAAGGAATATTTGATCATCTGTTACTGTACTTGTACTTATAAACTTTAGTCCTGTTCCTAGTTATTTACTTATCCCGCCTTTTTTGAGCAAATTAACCAACAGATCAACTATTTTTTCCGGGAATCTATTGCATCACACATTTGTGTTGACTTGCATCAGACACTAAGGGAGCAGGACTGAGACACGCCGCACGGCAGCAACTCGCCTCCAGACGCTCTGCCTCTGTCCAGTCCCCATCCACCTGCATGTGTTCCAATATACTAGTGAGCTCAAGACCCAATGACGGATGGTGGGCTCACACCCCACTCCGGAGACTTGTGCACATAATCTAGGCTGCCACTTCAATGCGGTACTGAAGGAGGGCTGCAATGTCAAAGGTGTCATCTTTCACATAAGACATTAAACTGAGGCCTAGAGATTTCACATCTCCGGTGGAAGTAAAAGAACCCATTTGATGAAGCGCCGGAGTGTTCGCCCGGTGTCCTGGCCAATATTTATCCCTCAACAAACATCACTAAAACAAACTAACTGGTCATTGCTATTTGGCTACAGCATTTGCCTTCGACAGTGACTACACTTCAAAAGTATTACATTAGCTCTAAAGCACTTTAAGACGTCCTGAAGATATGAAAGGTGAATCATAGAATCATAGAATCATAGAAGTTACAACATGGAAACAGGCCCTTCGGCCCAACATGTCCATGTCGCCCAGTTTATACCACTAAGCTAGTCCCAATTGCCTGCACTTGGCCCATATCCCTCGATACCCATCTTCCCCATGTAACTGTCCAAATGCTTTTTAAAAGACAAAATTGTACCCGCCTCTACTACTGCCTCTGGCAGCTCGTTCCAGACACTCACCACCCTTTGAGTGAAAAAATTGCCCCTCTGGATCCTTTTGTATCTCTCCCCTCTCACCTTAAATCTGTGCCCCCTCGTTATAGACTCCCCTACCTTTGGGAAAAGATTTTGACTATCGACCTTATCTATGCCCCTCATTATTTTATAGACTTCTATAAGATCACCCCTTAACCTCCTACTCTCCAGGGAATAAAGTCCCAGTCTGTCTAACCTCTCCCTGTAAGTCAAACCATCAAGTCCCGGTAGCATCCTAGTAAATCTTTTCTGCACTCTTTCTAGTTTAATAATATCCTTTCTATAATAGGGTGACCAGAACTGTACACAGTACTCCAAGTGTGGCCTCACCAATGCCCTGTACAACTTCAACAAGACATCCCAACTCCTGCATTCAATGTTCTGACCAATGAAACCAAGCATGCTGAATGCCTTCTTCACCACCCTATCCACCTGTGACTCCACTTTCAAGGAGCTATGAATCTGTACTCCCAGATCTCTTTGTTCTATAACTCTCTCCAACGCCCTACCATTAACGGAGTAGGTCCTGGCCCGATTCGATCTACCAAAATGCATCACCTCACATTTATCTAAATTAAACTCCATCTGCCATTCATCGGCCCACTGGCCCAATTTATCAAGATCCCGTTGCAATCCTAGATAACCTTCTTCACTGTCCACAATGCCACCAATCTTGGTGTCATCTGCAAACTTACTAACCATGCCTCCTAAATTCTCATCCAAATCATTAATATAAATAACAAATAACAGCGGACCCAGCACCGATCCCTGAGGCACACCGCTGGACACAGGCATCCAGTTTGAAAAACAACCCTCGACAACCACCCTCTGTCTTCTGTCGTCAAGCCAATTTTGTATCCAATTGGCTACCTCACCTTGGATCCCATGAGATTTAACCTTATGTAACAACCTACCATGCGGTACCTTGTCAAATGCTTTGCTGAAGTCCATGTAGACCACGTCTACTGCACAGCCCTCATCTATCTTCTTGGTTACCCCTTCAAAAAACTCAATCAAATTCGTGAGACATGATTTTCCTCTCACAAAACCATGCTGACTGTTCCTAATTAGTCCCTGCCTCTCCAAATGCCTGTAGATTCTGTCCCTCAGAATACCCTCTAACAACTTACCCACTACAGATGTCAGGCTCACTGGTCTGTAGTTCCCAGGCTTTTCCCTGCCGCCCTTCTTAAACAAAGGCACAACATTTGCTACCCTCCAATCTTCAGGCACCTCACCTGTAGCGGTGGATGATTCAAATATCTCTGCTAGGGGACCCGCAATTTCCTCCCTAACCTCCCATAACGTCCTGGGATACATTTCATCAGGTCCCGGAGATTTATCTACCTTGATGCGCGTTAAGACTTCCAGCACCTCCCTCTCTGTAATATGTACACTCCTCAAGACATCACTATTTATTTCCCCAAGTTCCCTAACATCCATGCCTTTCTCAACCGTAAATACCGATGTGAAATATTCATTCAGGATCTCACCCATCTCTTGTGGTTCCGCACATAGATGACCTTGTTGATCCTTAAGAGGCCCTACTCTCTCCCTTGTTACCCTTTTGCCCTTTATGTATTTGTAGAAGCTCTTTGGATTCACCTTTGCCTGATCTGCCAAAGCAATCTCATATCCCCTTTTTGCCCTCCTGATTTCTCTCTTAACTCTACTCCGGCAATCTCTATACTCTTCAAGGGATCCACTTGATCCCAGCTGCCTATGCATGTCATATGCCTCCTTCTTATTTTTGACTAGTGCCTCAATCTCCCGAGTCATCCAAGGTTCCCTACTTCTACCAGCCTTGCCCTTCACTTTATAAGGAATGTGCTTACACTGAACCCTGGTTAACACACTTTTGAAAGCCTCCCACTTACCAGACGTCCCTTTGCCTGCCAACAGACTCTCCCAATCAACTTCTGAAAGTTCCTGTCTAATACCATCAAAATTGGCCTTTCCCCAATTTAAAATTTTAACTTTTGGGCCAGACCTATCCTTCTCCATAGCTATCTTAAAACTAATGGAATTATGATCACTGGTCCCAAAGTGATCCCTCACTAACACTTCTGTCACCTGCCCTTCCTTATTTCCCAAGAGGAGGTCAAGTTTTGCCCCCTCTCTAGTCGGGCCATCCACATACTGAATGAGAAATTCCTCCTGAATACACTCAACAAATTTCTCTCCATCCAAGCCCCTAATGCTATGGCTGTCCCAGTCAATGTTGGGAAAGTTAAAGTCCCCTACTATTACCACCCTATTTTTCTTGCAGCTGTCTGTAATCTCCTTACATATTTGCTCCTCAATTTCCCGTTGACTATTTGGGGGTCTGTAGTACAATCCTATCAAAGTGATCTCTCCCTTCTTATTTTTCAGTTCTACCCATATGGACTCAGTGGGCGAACCCTCGGATATATCCCCTCTCACTACTGCCGTGATGTTCTCCCTAATCAAGAACGCAACTCCCCCTCCTCTCTTACCTCCTGCTCTATCTTTCCTATAGCATCTGTACCCTGGAACATTGAGCTGCCAGTCCTGCCCCTCCCTTAGCCATGTTTCAGTAATAGCTATAACATCCCAGTCCCATGTACCCATCCATGCCCTGAGTTCATCTGCCTTGCCCATCAGACTTCTTGCATTGAAATAAATGCAGTTTAATCTAGTCTTCCCTTGGTCTTTGCCCTGCTTTCTCAGACCATCTGTCCGGTCATGTTCTGTACACTCTCCCTTACTGCCTTTTGTTTCTGTCACCACTTTATTTCCCACTGACTTCCTGCATCGGTTCCCATCCCCCTGCCACATTAGTTTAAACCCTCCCCAACAGCACTAGCAAACACTCCCCCTAGGACATTGGTTCCAGTCCTGCCCAGATGCAGACCATCCAATTTGTACTGGTCCCACCTCCCCCAGAACCGGTTCCAATGGCCCAGGAATTTGAATCCCTCCCTCTTGCACCATCTCTCAAGCCACGTATTCATCTTAGCTATCCTGTCATTCCTACTCTGACTTGCCCGTGGCACTGGTAGCAATCCTGAGATTACTACCTTTGAGGTCCTACTCTTTAGTTTAACTCCTAACTCCCTAAATTCAGCTTGTAGGACCTCATCCTGTTTTTTACCTATATCGTTGGTGCCTATATGCACCACGACAACTGGCTGTTCACCCTCCCCCTCCAGAATGTCCTGCAGCCGCTCCGAGACATCCTTGACCCTTGCACCAGGGAGGCAACATACCATCCTGGAGTCTCGGTTGCGTCCGCAGAAACGCCTGTCTATTCCCCTTACAATCGAGTCCCCTATCACTATAGCTCTGCCACTCTTTTTCCTGCCCTCCTGTGCAGCAGAGCCAGCCACGGTGCCATGAACCTGGCCACTGCCACCTTCCCCTGGTGAGCCATCTCCGCCAACAGTATCCAAAACGGTATACCTGTTTTGGAGGGAGATGACCGCAGGGGACCCCTGCACTGCCTTCCTACTCTTCCTCTGTCTGTTGGTCACCCATTCACTATCTCCCTCAGTAATTTTTATCTGCGGTGTGACCAACTCACTGAACGTGCTATCCACGACTTTCTCAGCATCGCGGATGCTCCAAAGTGAGTCCATCCGCAGCTCCAGAGCCGTCAAGCGGTCAAACAATAGCTGCAGCTGGACACACTTCCCGCAGGTGAAGGAATCAGGGATACAGGAAGGAGCCCTGAATTCCCACATCCCACAAGAGGAACATGACACGGCCCTGGGATCTCCTGCCATGACTTAACCCTTAAATTAGCTTAAGAACAACTACAATGTCAAGAGAAAAAAAAAGGAAAGAAAAACTACTTACCACTCCCTTTAAGGAGTTTACTCCTTTAAATTGTTCTCAATTTAGAGAATGTTAACTACACTAGGGACCTTGATTCACTTGCTATATCAATGCAAGTTCTTTCTTTACTGTCTCTCCCTGCCCAACCATGAAGGGAGTTACCAGATGGACAGTAATCAGCTGCTGTTACTGTCAACACTTTCTCCACACACTGGCCACTTAACACTGCGGCCTAGAAATTTGGCCATGCAGCACACGTTTTTTGAGCAGTAAATGGCCTCCCAGCGTGTTACAGGTCATACACATCTGCTCGCCCAATCTCACTTTCCTTTCTGTCCTGTAGGCTCCACCACCTGTTTCCTGTTCTCTTCTTTCTGATTCCCAGTCAGTGCGAGACTGGGAGATGGAATAACCAGCAACTGTATTCTTATGCCTCTGGACTCTTCTGTTTAAAATTGCCAGGTTTAGTGGTTTGAAACATATATTTATGGCATTGCTCCCTAATGGGGGAGTAGTTGGTCCCCTTGATACCCCAACTTGGCACCTGTAGCACCACGTCCCTCTCCTGAATTAAGTCAATGGGAATGGAATGTGTTCTCAGGCCAACATGGTTGTACAGTGGGGCCCAAGAGGTGAATGAGTGTGGTCCAGGTTAACCTGTATCCAGTTTTTCTTCTCTGTGTTTAATTGCCTGGCTTACACTCAGTGCCTCCCCTTGAGCACCACAGTACCATCCACTCTTAAAGTTCTATCATGTCATGAATGTCCAAACTATCCAATAACTTTAGCGTTCCACTGTTATCTATCCAGTTATAGCCAGAGAACCTCCTGCAATGGCTTCTCTTCCCACTCCTGCACTGTTACCTCTGGAGTCCCCCAAGGATCTACCCTTGGCCCCCCTCCTATTTCTCATCTACATGCTGCTCCTTGGCGATATCATCCGAAAACATGACATCAGGTTCCACATGTACGCTGACGACACCTGGCTCTACCTCACCACCACCTTTCTCGACCCTTCCACTGCCTCTGTATTGTCTGCTTGTCTGACATCCAGTCCTGGATGAGGCAAAAATTCCTCCAGTTAAACATTGGGAAGACCGAAGCCATTGTCTTCGATCCTCGTAACAAACTCCGTTCCCTAGCCACTGATTCTACCTCCCTCCTTGGCCACTGTCTCAGGCTGAACTAGATTGTTTGCAACCTCCTGCGTCCTATTTCACTCTGAGCTGAGCTTCTGACCCCATATTCTCTCCATCACCAAGACCACTTACTTCCACCTCCGTAATATCGCCTGTCTCCCACCCTTCGCCTCAGCCCATCCGCAGCTGAAACCATCATCCATGCTTTTGTTACCTCCGGACTCAACTATTCCAATCCTCTCCTGGCCTGCCTCCCACCTTCCACCCTCCATAAACGTATGCTCAACCAGAACTCTACTGCCCATATCCTAACTCACACCAAGTCATGTTCAACCATCACCCCTGTACCCGCTGGTCTATATTGGCTCCCAGTCCACCAACGATTCGATTTTAAAATTCTCATCATTATGTTCAAATCTCTCCATGGCTTCGCCACTCTCTGTCCCTGTAACCTCCTCCAGCCCTACAATCCTTTGAGATCATTGTGTTCCTCCAATTCTGGCCTCTAGTCCATCCCCCATTTCCTTCAGCCCACCATTGGCTGCCAGGCCCTAAACTCTGGAATTCCCTCTCTAATCCTCTCCACCTCTCCTCCTTAAAGCTCCTCCCTAAAACCTACCTTTTTGACCAAGCTTTTGATCACCTGTCCTAATGTCTCCTTCTTTGGCTCGGTGTCAATTTTTGTCTGATTATGCTCCTGTGAAGCGCTTCGGGACATTTTACTCTGTTAAAGGTGCTAAATAAATGCTGGTGGTGGTTGTTGTTGTTGCAGCTGAATTAATACACCACTACTTTAGACATCTCTTCAAAAACAAATTCAGTCAGGTTCATCAGGCATGACCTACCCGTTACAAATCCATGCTGGCTCTCTCTGATCAGCTGAAAATTTTCAAGGTGTTTAGTCACTCTATCCTTAATTATAGACTCTAGTAATTTCCCGACCACAGATGTTAGGCTAACTGGTCTATAATTCCCTGGTTTCCCTCTCTCACCTTTCTTAAATAGCGGAGTGACATGTGCAATTTTTCAATCTAAAGGAACGGTTCCTGAATTGAGAGAACTTTGGAAGATTGTAGTTAGGGCATCTGCAATGTTCTCACCTACTTCCTTTAAAACCCTGGGATGGAAACCATCTGGTCCTGAGGATTTGTTGCTCTTCAGTTCCATTATTTTCTTCATTACTGTTAATTTGCTTACGTTAATTATGGTGAATCCCCGTCCCTGATTCAAAATTAGTTTCTTTGGGGTCTCCAGTGTAAATACTGACGCAAAGTAATTGTTTAACATGTTCACCATTTCCTTATTTTCATTTACAATATCACCATTATCAGTTTTTAAGGGGCCCACATTGTTCTTGACCATCCTCGTTTTCCAAATATAGTTGTAAAAAAAATTTGTGTTGATTTTGATATCCCTTGCAAGTTTCTTTTCATACTCCCTTTTTGTAGTTGTTACAAGCTCTTTGCTGGTCTTTGTATCTGTCCCAATCATCAGGGTCTGTGCTATTTTTTGCATTTTTGTATGCTTTTTCTTTTAGTTTTATGTTGTCCCTTACCTCTTTTGTTGTCCACGGCTGGGTTTTTTTTGGCAGGTAGAGCCCATGGAATAAAAGGGGCAGTGGCAGCATGGATACGAAATTGGCTAAGTGACAGGAAACAGAAAGTAGTGGTGAACGGTTGTTTTTCAGACTGGAGGGAAGTGTACAGTGATGTCCCCCAGGGATCGGTAATAGGACCATTGCTTTTCTTGATATATATTAATGACTTGGACTTGGGTGTACAGGGCACAATTTCAAAATTTGCAGATGACACAAAACTTGGAAGTGTAGGAGAATAGTGATAGACTTCAAGAGGACATAGACAGGCTGGTGGAATGGACGGATACATGGCAGATGAAATTTAACACAGAGGAGTGATACATTTTGATAGGAAGAACGAGGAGAGGCAATATAAACTAAATGGTAAAGTTCTAAAGAGGGTGGAGGAACAGAGAGACCTGGGGGTTTATGTGCACAGGTCGTTGAAGGTGGCAGGGCAGGTTGAGAAAGCGGTTAAAAAAGCATAGTGGGATCATAAGCTTTATAAAAAGAGGCATAGAGTACAAAAGCAAGGAGGTTATGATGAACCTTTATAAAACACTGGTTCGGCCACAACTGGAGTATTGTGTCCAATTCTGGGCACCGCACTTTAGGAAGGATGTGAAGATCTTAGGGTGCAGAGGAGATTTACTAGAATGATTCCAGGGATGAGGGACTTCAGTTACGTGGATAGACTGGAGAATCTGGGGTTGTTCTCGTTAGAGCAGAGAAGGTTGAGAGGAGATTTGATAGAGGTGTTCAAAATCATGAGGGGTCTAGACAGAGCAGATAGAGAAAAACTGTTCCCATTGGCGGAAGGGTCGAGAACCAGAGGACACAGATTTAAGATGATTGGCAAAAGAACCAAAGGCAACATGAGGCAAAACCTTTTTAATCAGCGAGTGGTTATGATCTGGAATGCGCTGCCTGAAAGGTTGGTGGAGGCAGATTCAATCGTGGCTTTCAAAAGGGAATTGGATAGGTACTTGAAAGAAAAAAATTTGCAGGGCTACGGAGAAAGGGCGGGGGAGTGGGACTAGCTGGATTGCTCTTGCGAAGAGCCGGCACGGACTCGACGGGCCGAATGTCCTCCTTCTGTGCTGTAACCATTCGACGATTCTATGATACTAATTACTGAATAGCTTCCTGGTATTCACCACCAAGGATCACACAATGGCTCCTTGGACAAGGTGTTGGCGGGCGATTGCTGAACATGGAGCCATACCTCGCGGAGGCAGACAATACCTTCAGAGCTGAAAGGGAGGATACAAAATTGAAGGATTAAAACAATCAAAAAAAAGTATTACATTTTTGTGTGGAATTAACTTTTGAAAATATGCCCTGATTTATATTCATATAACATTCCCACTCAGTTTTCCTTTGTCATTGGAGGTGTAGTGCTATAAAATCAAAATACTTGGGCTTAAATATCATAACACGACTTCACAAACCACTTTCATACCACAGTTTAAATGAGGGGAAAAGATAATCAAAAACAGGTTCCAGTGAATTATGGTCTTTAATTTCTCATTAATAAAATGACCAAAAAGAACAAAATATCCCAACAGCATAATTCAGCTTGGTAGTTTTCTAGACACAAAAGGCATCAAGGGGTATGGGGAGAGAGCAGGAATATGGTATTGAAATAGAGGATCAGCCATGATCATATTGAATGGTGGAGCAGGCTCGAAGGGCTGAATGGCCTATTCCTGCTCCTATTTTCTATGTTTCTATAAGGCAGTTTAGTCTTTATTAATGCTCAGATGCTGAAATGCTAAAATCATGTGTGTCATATTTTAATCTGATCAAAGTAGTCTTGAGTGATGCATTTTTAAATTTAAATGAAATGAATATCACTATAAATGTCCTTCAGTCAAGAAAGTTACATAAAAGGTTCACTGAACGCTAAAGAAACAAAGGAAATTTTAGGAACAGAAAAAGATTATTTGATCCAACAAGAATATCCTTTTTGATTGATCTCTACGCTAATTTCTCAACATATCATCCAGCTCCTGCTTTTCCAGAAACACATCTGGTAGCTTATTCCATGAAATCAATGGAATTAAAATCAGGCTAGTTCTATAATGGGCAGGTAATCCACTCCCCTAGGTTACTGCCCATGCAATGAAGACAGAAATATACATAAAACTTGCCAGAACAGATGGTACACTTTTGCTACCAATCTGTAACTTAAAATTTCTGATGATTTTGTACAGATTTGTGAATGCAATATGCTTTTTTTTGTGGTCAATGCATAACAGGTTTACAATATTTTAAAATGGCACATTTTGTCTGTTCAAAAAATATCTTTCTCAAGTGACTACTAACATACAATGCAGCATCATACAGCTGTTATCCACCATCCCAATTACCTGACAGAATTTTCAAGGAGAAATTGTTTCTTTTTTCATAGCGTCCTTTTATAGTTTATATTTTACCTGTCTTGTCTCAGTAATAGCACTGTTACCTCTCAGTCAGGTCATGGGTCCAAGCCCCACTTTAAACCTTCATCCAACATCACTAAAACAGATTATCTGCTCAAGTAACTCATTGCTGTTTGTGGGACTTTGTTGTGTGAAAATTGGCTGCCGTGTTTCCCTACATCATGACAGTGACTACTCTTCAAAAGCACTTCATTGGATGTGGAGCGCTTTGGGACATCCTGAGGACGTGAAATGCGTTATAGATATGCAAGTTTTTCTTGGTGAATAAAATGATGCCACTTTTCTTTTGCCATTTCTACTGGACTTGTCTTTGTTCCAATACGGAGGGTATTGATATACTGTTTTGTGCAAGCCCAATATTTGGAGACTCTCAATTAACTAATAATCTCCTGTATCTGCCGGGGGGGTGGGAGGCGTCTCCTCATTATGGTGCACCATGAAGGTTCCACTGTACTCCAGAAGTTACATGTGCCAGAGGGATTGTTAATTGTTGTGTTTTCTAAAGACAAAAGTGGGTACTAACCTAGCACGGTGTTCATAAGTAGATTAATATGAAACAGTTGATTCATATAATTGGCTTTTCAATTTCAAAGGTTCAATTGTAATTCATCAACAAAAGGTGTAAAAGTGATCTCAATGAAATTAGTCTTTCAACAACTAATGTATATAGCTAGAAAATCTTGCAAGAGTATTCATTTTATAAAGAGTAAATTAAATTTCATAGTCTCATAGGCCCATCGTGCCTGTGCTGGCTCTTAGAAAGAGCTATCCATTCCCCTGCTCTTTCCCCATAGCCCTGAAAATGTTTTCCCTTCAAGTATTTATCCAGTTCCTTTAGAAAGTTACTATTGAATCTGCTTCCACCACCCTTTCAGGCAGCGCATTCCAGATCATTACAACTCGCTGCGTTAAAAAAAATGTTTCCTCATGTCACCTCTGGCTCTTTTGCTGATCACCTTAAATCTGTGTCCTCTGGTTACTGACCCTTCTGCCACTGGATATAGTTTCTCCTTATTTACTTGACCAAAACCATTCATGATGTTTGAACACCTCTATCAAATCTCCCCTTAACCTTCTCTGTTCTAAGGAGAACAATTGTAAACAATTTTACAACACCAAGTTATAGTCCAGCAATTTTATGACATAAAATTGCTGGACTATAACTTGGTGTTGTAAAATTGTTTACAATTGTCAACCCCAGTCCATCACCGGCATCTCCACACTAAGGAGAACAATCCCAGCTTCTCCAGTCTCTCCACATAACTGAAGTCCTTCATCCCTGGCACCATTCTAGTAAATCTCCTCTGCACCCTCTCTAAGGCCTTGACATCCTTCCTATAAAGTGTGGTGCCCAGAATTGAACACAATACTCCAGCTGAGGCCTAACCAGTGTTTTATAAAGGTTCAGCAGAACGTCCTTGCTTTTGTACTCTATACCTCTATTAATAAAGCCCAGGATCCCATATGCTTTTTTAAATGCCTTCTCAACTTTTCCTGCCCCTTCAAAGTTTTGTGTATGTGCACCCCCAGGTCTCTCTGTTCCTGTACCTCCTTTAAATTGTACCATTTAGTTTATATTGCCTCCCCTCATTCTTCCTACCAAAATGTATCACTTCACACTTCTCTGCGTTAAATTTCACCTGCCTTGTGTCTGCCCATTTCATCGGTCTATCTATGTCCTCCTGAAGTCTGATACTATCCTCCACATTGTTTACTACATTTCCGAGTTTCGTGTCATCTGTAAACTTTGAAATTATACCCTGTATACCCAAGTCCAGGTCATTAATATATATCAAAAAGAGCAGTGGTCCGAATACCGACCCCTGGGGAACACCACTGTATACTTCCCTCCAGTCTGAAAAACAACTGTTCACCTCTACTCTCTGCTTTCTGTCCCTTAGCCAATTTTGTGTCCACGTGGCCAATGTCCCTTTAATCTCATGGGCTTTAATTTTGCTATGGTACCATAGTGATTATGTTATTGGACTAGTAATCCAGAGGCCTGGAGTAATAATCCGGAGTCATGAGTTCAAATCCCAGCTGGAGAATTTAAATTCAATTCATTAAATAGAATGTGAAATAAAAAAAATAGTATCAGTAATGGTGGCCATGAAACTACCGGATTGTCATAAAAACCCATCTGGTTCACTAATGTCCTTTCGGGAAGGAAACCTGCCGTTCTTACCCAGTCTGGCCTATATGTGACTCCAGACCCACAGCAATGTGGTTGATTCTTAATTGCCCTCTGAAATGGCCTAGCAAGCCACTCAGTTCTACAATCTTGCTACAGAAAGTCACAATAAGAATAAAACCGGACGGACCACCCGGCAACGGACCACGAGGCACTGGACACAACAAAGGCAAACCAAGCCCAGTCGACCCTGCAAAGTCCTCCTCACTAACATCTGGAACTTGTGCCAAAATTGGGAGAGCTGTCCCACAGACTAGTCAAGCAACAGCCTGATATAGCCATACTCAAAGAATCAGACCTTTCAGCCAACGTGCCAGATGCTTCCATCACCATCCCTGGGTATGTCCTGTCCCACCGGCAGGACAGACCCACCAGAGGTGGCGGTACAGTGATATACAGTCAGGAGGGAGTGGCCCTGGGAGTCCTCAACATTGACTCCGGACCCCATGAAATCTCATGGCATCAGGTCAAACATGGGCAAGGAAACCTCCTGCTGATTACCACCTACCGTCCTCCCTCAGCTGATGAATCAGTCCTCCTCCATGTTGAGCACCACTTGGAGGAAGCACTGAGGGTAGCAAGGGCACAGAATGTACTCTGGGTGGGGGACTTCAATGTCCATCACCAAGAGTGGCTCGGTAGCACCACTACTGACCGAGCTGGCCGAGTCCTGAAGGACACAGCTGCCAAGCTGGGCATGTGGCAGGTGGTGAGCGAACCAACACGAGGGAGAAACTTACTTGACCTCGTCCTCACCAATCTACCTGTCACAGCTGCAACTGTCCATGACAGTATTGGTAGGAGTGACCACCGCACTGTCCTCGTGGAGACGAAGTCCCTACTCACACTGAGGACACCATCCAACGTGTTGTGTGGCACTACCACCGTGCTAAATGGGATAGATTCAGAACAGATCTAGCAGCTCACAACTGGGCATCCATGAGGCGCTGTGGGCCATCAGCAGAAGCAGAATTGTATTCCAGCACAATCTATAACCTCATGGCCCGGCATATTCCTCACTCTACCATTACCAACAAGCCAAAGTATCAACCCTGGTTCAATGAGGAGTGTAGAAGAGCACGTCAGGAGCAGCACCAGGCATACATAAAAATGAGGTGCCAACCTGGTGAAGCTACAACTCTGGACCACATGCATGCTAAACAGTGGAAGCAACATGCTACAGTCAGAGTTAAGTGATTCCACAACCAACGGATCAGATCAAAGCTCTGCAGTCCTGCCACAACCAGTCGTGAATGGTGATGGACAATTAAACAACTAATGGGAGGAGGAGGCTCTGTAAATATCCCCATCCTCAATGATGGCAGAGTCCAGCACGTGAGTGCAAAAGACAAGGCTGAAGCGTTTGCAACCATCTTCAGCCAGAAGTGCCGAGTGGATGATCTATCTCGGCCTCTTCCCGATATCCCCACCATCATAGAAGCCAGCCTTCAGCCAATTCGCTTCACTCCGCGTGATATCAAGAAACAGCTGAGTGTACGGGATACAACAAAGGCTATGGGCCCTGACAACATCCCGCTGTCGTGCTAAAGACTTGTGCTCCAGAACTAGCTGTGCCTCTAGCCAAGCCGTTCCAGTACAGCTACAACACTGGCATCTACCCAACAATGTGGAAAATTGCCCAGGTGTGTCCTGTCCACAAAAGCAGGACAAATCCAATCTGGCCAATTACCGGCCCATCAGTCTATTCTCATTTATTAGCAAAGTGATGGAAGGTGTCGTCGACAGTGCTATCAAGCGGCACTTACTCACCAATAACCTGCTCACCAATGCTCAGTTTGGGTTCCGCCAGGACCACTCGGCTCCAGACCTCATTACAGCCTTGGTCCAAACATGGACAAAAGAGCTGAATTCCAGAGGTGAGGTGAGAGTGACTGCCCTTGACATCACGGCAGCATTTCACTGAGTGTGGCACCAAGGAGCCCTAGTAAAATTGAAGTCAATGGGAATCAGGGGGAAAACTCTCCAGTGGCTGGAGTCATACCTAGCACAAAGGAAGATGGTAGTGGTTGTTGGAGGCCAATCATCTCAGCCCCAGGACATTGCTGCAGGAGTTCCTCAGGGCAGTGTCATAGGCCCAACCATCTTCAGCTGCTTCATCAATGACCTTCCCTCCATCATAAGGTCAGAAATGGGGATGTTCGCTGATGATTGCACAGTGTTCAGTTCCTTTCGCAACCCCTTGAATAATGAAGCAGTCCGAGCCCGCATGCAGCAAGACCTGGACAACATCCAGGCTTGAGCTGATAAGTGGCAAGTAACATTCGCGCCAGATAAGTGCCAGGCAATGACCATCTCCAACAAGAGAGAGTCTAACCACCTCCCCTTGACATTCAACGGCATTACCATCGCCGAATCCCCCACCATCAATATCCTGGGGTCACCATTGACCAGAAACTTAACTGGACCAGCCATATAAATACTGTGGCTACGAGAGCAGGTCAGAGGCTGGGTATTCTGCAGTGAGTGACTCACCTCCTGACTCCCCAAAGCCTTTCCACCATCTACAAGGCACAAGTCAGGAGTGTGATGGAATACTCCCCACTTGCCTGGATGAGTGCAGCTCCAACCACACTCAAGAAGCTCGACACCATCCAGGACCGCTTGATTGGCACCCCATCCACCACCCTGAACATTCACTCCCTTCACCACCGGCGCACTGTGGCTGCAGTGTGTACCATCCACAGGATGCACTGCAGCAACTCGCCAAGGCATCTTCGACAGCACCTCCCAAACCCGCGACCTTTACCACCTAGGACAAGGGCAGCAGGCGCATGGGAACAACACCACCTGCATGTTCCCCTCCAAGTCACACATCATCCCAACTTGGAAATAGATCGCCGTTCCTTCATCGTCGCTGGGTCAAAATCCTATAACTCCATCCCTTACAGCACTGTGGGAGAACCTTCACCACTTGGACTGCAGCGGTTCAGGAAGGTGGCTCATCACTACCTTCTCGAGGGCAATTAGGGATGGGCAATAAATGCTGGCCTTGCCAGTGACACCCACATCCCATGAACGCATAAAAAAACCCAAGCCTATGATGTGGCACTTTATCAAATGCCTTTTGAAAGTCCATATGCACAACATCAACCGCACTACCCTCATCAACCCTCTCCGTTACTTCATCAAAGAACTCAATTAAGTTAGTCAAACGTGATTTTCCTTTAACAAATCCATGCTGACTTTCATTTATTAGCCCATACTTTTTCAAGTGCCAATTAATTTTGTCCCATATTATTGTCTCTAAAAGTTTCCCCACTACCGACATTAGGCTGACTGGCCTGTAATTGCTGGTTTTATCCCTCTCCCCTTTTTTGAACAAGCGTATGATATTTGCAATCCTCCAGTCCTCCGGCACTGACCCCATATCTAAGGAGGTTTGGAAGATTGTGGCCAAATCCTCCGCAATTTACACCCTTACTTCCCTCAGTAACCGAGGATCCATCCCATCCGGACCGGGTGACTTTTTTACTTTGAGAACTGCCAATCTTTTAAGTACCTTCTCTTTATCTATTTTTTATCCTGTCCAATATCACTACTACCTCCTCCTTTACTGCTACAATGGCAGCATCCTCTTCTCTAGTGAAGACCGATGCAAAGTATTCATTTAGTACCTCAGCCATGCCCTCAGCCTCCGCAAGATTTCCTTTTTTGTCCCTAATCAGTCCCACCCTTCGTTTGACCAGCCTTTTACTATTTATATGTTTATAAAAGTCTTTTGGGTTCCCTTTTATGTCTGTTGCTAATCTATTCTCATACTCTCTCTTTGCCCCTCTTATTCCCTTTTTTAGATCTCCACTAATTTTTCATATTCAGCCTGGTTCTCTACTGTATTATGAACCTTACATTCATCATAAACCTCCTTCTTCTGTTTCATTTTAATCTCTATGTCTTTAGTCATCCAGGGAGTTCATGGATGCCCTTCCTTTCCCCCATGTAGGGATGTGCCTACTCTATAACCAAACCAACTCTTCCTTGAAGGCCTCCCATTGTCCAATTACTGTTTTGCCTACCAATTTTTGATTCCAATCCACCTGGGCAAGATCCCTTTTTAACTCATTAAAGTTTGCCCTCCTCCAGTTAAGTATTTTCACATTTAATTTTTCCTTTTCCTTTTCCATAACTATTCTAAACCTAATGATATGATCACTGTTCCCCAAATGCTCCCCCACTGAAACATGCTCCACCTGCCCCATTTCATTCCCCACAACTAGATCCAGCACTGCTTCCTTCCTCATTGGGTCGAAACACACTGATCAAGAAAGTTCTCTTGAACACATTTCAAGAATTCCTGCCCCTCTTTGCCCTTTACACTGTTACTATCCCAGTCTATATTGGGATAATTGAAGTCCCCCTTTATCACTACTCTCAGCTGGGGCAGCCGCTTAAATTAAGAGCTTGGAAACTATAACTTGCTATTACTTTATTAAATTAATAACTTAAACTCGTTAATAAAACTAAAAATATCAAGTGAATAGAAAATTTAACTAATTAAATATTTAAAACAAGGTTAGATAGAGATGGCAGTGCAAGTGGTGTGTCGTAACTGCAGGATGTGGGAGTTGGTGGAGAGCAGCATGATCCCAGGCAACCACATCTGCAGTAAGTGTCTGCAACTCAAGGAACTTCGGCTCAAAGTTGTTGGAGCTGGAGCTCGAGCTGCAGACATTGTGATGCATCAGGGAAGGGGAGAGTTATCTGGACACTTTGATCCAGGGGGCAGTCACACCCCTTAGTTTAGGTAGTGGTTTAGATTTGGTCAGTGGTCAGGGACAGGAGGATGTGACTGCGAGTCAGGCAGGTATGGGGACCCAGGATGCAGTGATAGAGGAGCCTTAGCCTTTTGACCTTGTCCAACAGGTACGAGGTACTTGCTACCTGTGTGGATGAGAACGAGGACTGCAGGGAGGATGGGCAATTTGACCACGGCACCATGGTACACAAGGCCATTCAAGTGGGGGGAGTAATAAGGAATGTGGCAGTGGTAGGGGATAGTATAGTCAGGGGGATAGATACTGTTCTCTGCAGCCAGGAGTCCAGATGGCTGTATTGCCAGCCCGGTGCCAGGGTTAAGGATATCTCTACCCGGCTGGAGAAGAACTTGGAGCATGAGGGGGAGGATCCAGTTGTCATGGTCCACATAGGAACCAACGACAAAGGTAGAACTAGGAATGAGGTTCTGCTGAGGGAGTTTGAGGAGCTAGAGTCCAAATTAATATGCAGAACCTCAAAGATAATAACTGGATTACTACCTGAGCCACGCGCAAATTGGCATAGGGTCAAACAGAGAGTTAAATGTGTGGCTGAAAGAGTGGTGTGGGAGACAGGGGTTTTGATTCATGGGGCACTGGCACCAGTACTGGGAAAGAGGGAGCTGTTCCGTTGGGACGGGCTCCACTTAAACTGGGCTGGGATCAGCGTCCTGGTGAATCGAATACTTGGGCTGTAGATAGGGCTTTAAACCCTAATAAGGTTGTGGTGGGGGGGACGCTTCATGTAAGGGTAAATTTATAAATCTAAACAGAAAAGTCAAGGCCATTGAGCAGTGTAGTGATTTGGGTAAAGATAAGCAGAGTGTGACAGGAAAAGACAGAGAGTTTAACGGTAACAGTGCATCAGGGAATAAGGTCAAATCAGGGAAAAATAGTAAAAAGCTAAAATTAAAGGCGCTTTATCTCAATGCACGAAACATACGTAACAATATAGATGAATTAATAGCACAAATAAAGATAAATGGGTTTGATCTAGTCGCCATTACTGAGACGTGGTTGCAGGGTGATCAAGGTTGTGAACTAAATATTCCAGGGTACTTGACTTTTCGAAAAGACAGACAAAATGTAAAAGGAGTGGGGTGGTGAGGGTAGACCCTGATAATAAAGGATGACATAAGGACAGTGGTGAGAAAGGATCTTGGCTCGGAAGATCAGGAAGTAGAATCAGTATGGGTGGAGATAAAAAATAACTAGGGGCAGAAAACATTGATAGGAATAGTTTACAGGCCCCCTAATAGTAGCTATACCGTTGGACAGAGTATTAATCATGGAATAATAAGAGCTTGTAACAAAGGTAATGCAATAATCATGGGGGACTTTAATCTTCATACAGACTGGACAAATCAAATTGGCAAAAGTAGTTTGGAGGACGAGTTCATGGAATGCATTAGTGACAGCTTCCTAGATCAATACATCATGGAACCAACCAAGGAACAGGTTATCTTAGATCTTGTCTTGTGTTATGAGACAGGGTTAATTAGTAATTTTATAGCAAGGGATCCTTTGGGGAGAAGTCACCATAATATGATAGAATTTCACATTGAGTTTGAGAGTGACGTACTTAAATCCGAAACTAGAGTCTTAAACTTAAACAAAGCCAATTACATAGGTACGAGGGGAGAGTCGGCTAAGGTAGATTGGGAAATCAAATTAAAAGATATGACAGTAGATAAGCAATGGTGAACACTTAAAGAAATATTTCATAATTCTCAAGGAATATACATTCCATTGAGGAATAAAAACTCCACGGGAAAAATGATCCATCCGTGACTAACTAAAGAAGTTAAGGATAGTATTAGATTAAAAGTAGCGGCTTATAATGCCAAGAAGAGTAGTAAGCCTGAGGATTGGGAGAGTTATAGAATCCAGCAAAGGATGACCAAAAACTGATCAAGAAGGAGAAAATAAAATGAGAGTGAACTAGCAAGAAATATAAAAGCAGATTATAAGAGCTTCTAAAAGTATGTAAAATGAAGAGAGTAGTGGGTCCCTTAGAGGCTGAGACAGGAGAAATTCTAATGGGGAATATGGAAATGGCAGAGACGTTAAACAAATATTTTGTGTCTGTCTTCACAGTTGAAGACACAAAAAACATACCAGAAATAGTGGGGAACTAAGGGTCTAATGAGAGTGAGGAACTTAAAGTAATTAATATCAGTAAAGGAAAAGTACTGCAGAAATTAATGGGACTAAAAGCCGACAAATCCCCTGGACCTGATGGCCTACACCCTAGGGTTCTAAAAGAGGTGCCTGCAGAGATAGTGGATGCATTGGTTGTGATCTTCCAAAATTGCCTACATTCTATAATGGTTCCCAGTGGACTGGAAGGTAGCAAATGTAACATCACTATTCAAGAAAGGAGGGGGAGAGAGAAAGCAGGGAACTACAGGCCAGTTAGCCTGACATCAGCAGTTGGGAAAATGCTGGAATCCATTATTAAGGAAGTGGTAACGGGACACTTAGAAAATCATAATATGATTAGGTAGAGTCAACATGGTTTTATGAAAGGGAAATTGTGTTTGACAAATCTATTAGTTTTTTGAGGATGTAACTGGCAGAATAGATAAAGGGGAACCAGTGGATGTAGTAAGAACATAAGAATATAGAAATAGGAGCAGGAGGAGGCCATACGAGCCCTCGAGCCTGATCCGTCATTCAATAAGATCATAGCTGATCTTCGACCTCAACTCCACTTTCCCGCCCATTCCCCATATCCCTTGATTCCCCTGGAGTCCAAAAATCTAATGATCTCAGCCTTGAATATATTCAACGACTGAGCATCCACAGCCCTCTGGGGTAGAAAATTCCTGAGACCCACAACCCTCCGAGTGAAGAAATTGCTCCTTATCTCAGCCTTAAATGGCCGACCCCTTATCCTGCTGTTTCCCCTGGTTGGGGAGTCTAGAACTAGGGGGCATAGTCTCAGGATAAGAGATCAGCCATTTCGGACTGAGATGAAGAGAAATTTCTTCACTCAGAGGGTTGTGAATCTTTGGAATTTTCTACCCCAGAGGGCTGTAGATGCTCAGTCATTGAGTATATTCAAGACTGAGATGGATAGATTTTTGGATTCTAAGGGAATCAAGAGATATGGGGATCGGGCGGGAAAGTGGAGTTGAGGTCGAAGATTAGCCATGATCTTGATGAATGGCGGAGCAGGCTCGAGGTGCCGTATGGCCTATTGCTTATGTTCTGATTCTATAGTTCTTGCATCTTTCTGTAATTTGCTTACAAATTTGCTCCTCTATCTCCTTCCGACTATTTGGTACTCTATAGTATGCACCCAATAGTGTAATAGTTCCTTTATTGTTCCTTAATTCTAACAAAATAGATTCTGTCTTTGACCCCTCAACTACATCATCCCTTTCAAGTACTATAATTTCTTTGATCAATAATGCCGCACCCCCAGTCCTACCACCCACCACCCCCCATCCTTTTTTTCCTTCCCTACCTGGTAGCCAGCAATCCTCCCCTTCTTTGAGCCAGGTCTCTGTCATTGCCACTATATCACAGTCCCATGTGGTGACTTGTGCCTGAAGCTCACCAACCTTATTTACCACACTAGGTGCATTTACACTCATGTACTTCAAACTCATCTGCCCCTGTCTGATCCCTCCTGTTTCTGAACTATTCTTTACTCGAGTGCTATTTGTCTTTCCCATCTGCACCTTGTTTCTCCTCTCAAATGTTTTATCCTGGTGCCCACCCACCTACCAAATTAGTTTAAACCCTCCCCCACAACACGAGATAACCTCCCTTAACAGCCCTTTAAAGCTTTCATTTTGACATTCTAATTGCTATTTTAGAGCTTTCATTTAATAATCACTTTTCTTCAATATTTAAAAAATAGATGTAACCTCCCCCACCTGAATTCTCCGTTCCTCAGTCTCTAGCCTTGCATGCACCCCCTCCCCCCACTTTGCCCTACTATATCCGGCTCCTTGGTTTGCAATTCCCTCCCTGAACCCCTACATTTCTTTCTCCTCCTTTAAAAGCCTCCTTAAAACCCACCTCTTTGATCAAGCTTTAGGTCACCTCTCCTAATCATAGATTCATGGAGTCTTACAGCACAGAAGTCGGCCATTGTGCCTGTGCTGGCTCTCTGAAAGAGCTATCCAATTAGTCCCACTCCCCTGCTCTTTCTCCAAAGCCCTGCAAATTTCTCCTTTTTCAAGTATATATCCAATTTCATTTTGAAAGTTACAATTGAATCTGCTTCCACCTTCCTTTCAGGCAGGGCATTCCACATCATGACAATTTTCTGCATAAAAACATTTCTCATCATCTCCCCCCTGTTTCTTTTTGCCAATTATCTTAAATCTGTGTCCTCTGGTAAATGACCCTACTCCCAGTTGAAACAGTTTCTCAATATCTACTCTATCAAAACCCTTCATAATTTTGAACGCCTCTATTAAATCACCCCTTAATCTTCTCTGCTCTAAGAACAACAACTCCGGCTTCTTTCATCTCTCCACATAACTGAATTCCCTCATCCCTGGTATCATTCTAGTAAATCTCCTCTGCACACTCTCCAAGGTCTTGACATCCTTCTGAAAGTGTGGTTTCCAGAATTGGACCCACACTCCAGTTGAGGCCTAACCAGGACAAAGTCAGCATGGCTTTATGAAGGGGAAGTCATGTCTGACAAATTTGCTTGAATTCTTTGAGGACATAACGTACAGGGTGGATAAAGGGGAACCAGTGGACATAGTGTATTTAGACTTCCAGAAGGCATTCGACAAGGTGCCACATAAAAGATTATTGCTCAAGATAAAGATTGGTATGTTGCCTCCCTGGTGCAAGGGTCAGGGATGTCTCGGAGCGGCTGCAGAACATTCTGGAGGGAGAGGGTGAACAGCCAGTTGCCGTGGTGCATATAGGTACCAACGATATAGGTAAAAAACGGGATGAGGTCCTACAAGCTGAATTTAGGGAGTTAGGAGTTAAACTAAAAAGTAGGACCTCAAAGGTAGTAATCTCAGGATTGCTACCAGTGCCACGGGCTAGTCAGAGTAGGAATGACAGGATAGCTAGGATGAATACGTGGCTTGAGAGATGGTGCAAGAGGGAGGGATTCAAATTCCTGGGACATTGGAACCGGTTCTGGGGGAGGTGGGACCAGTACAAATTGGACGGTCTGTATCTGGGCAGGACTGGAACCAATGTCCCAGGGGGAGTGTTTGCTAGTGCTGTTGGGGAGGGTTTAAACTAAAGTGGCAGGGGGATGGGAATCGATGCAGGAAGTCAGTGGGAAGTAAAGTGGTGACAGAAACAAAAGACAGTAAGGGAGAGTGTACAAAACATGACCGGACAGATGGTCTGAGAAAGCACGGCAAAGACCAAGGGAAGTCTAGATTAAACTGCATTTATTTCAATGCAAGAAGTCTGATGGGCAAGGCAGATGAACTCAGGGCATGGATGGGTACATGGGACTGGGATGTTATAGCTATTACTGAAACATGGCTAAGGGAGGGGCAGGACTGGCAGCTAAATATTCCAGGGTACAGATGCTATAGGAAAGATAGAGCAGGAGGTAAGAGAGGAGGGGGAGTTGCATTCTTGATTAGGGAGAACATCACAGCAGTAGTGAGAGAGGATATATCCGAGGGTTCGCCCACGGAGTTGATATGGGTAGAACTGAAAAATAAGAAGGGAGAGATCACGTTGATAGGATTGTACTACAGACCCCCAAATAGTCAACGGGAAATTGAGGAGAAAATATGTAAGGAGATTACAGACAGCTGCAAGAAAAATAGGGTGGTAATAGTAGGGGACTTTAACTTTCCCAACATTGACTGGGACAGCCATAGCATTAGGGGCTTGGATGGAGAGAAATTTGTTGAGTGTATTCAGGAGGAATTTCTCATTCAGTATGTGGATGGCCCGACTAGAGAGGGGGCAAAACTTGACCTCCTCTTGGGAAATGAGGAAGGGCAGGTGACAGAAGTGTTAGTGAGGGATCACTTTGGGACCAGTGATCATAATTCCATTAGTTTTAAGATAGCTATGGAGAAGGATAGGTCTGGCCCAAAAGTTAAAATTCTAAATTGGGGAAAGGCCAATTTTGATGGTATTAGACAGGAACTTTCAGAGGTTGATTGGGAGAGTCTGTTGGCAGGCAAAGGGACGTCTGGTAAGTGGGAGTCCTTCAAAAATGTGTTAACCAGGGTTCAGGGTAAGCATAGAATCATAGAATCATAGAAGTTTACAACATGGAAACAGGCCCTTCGGCCCAACATGTCCATGTCGCCCAGTTTATACCACTAAGCTAGTCCCAATTGCCTTCACTTGGCCCATATCCCTCTATACCCATCTTACCCATGTAACTGTCCAAATGCTTTTTAAAAGACAAAATTGTACCCGCCTCTACTACTGCCTCTGGCAGCTCGTTCCAGACACTCACCACCCTTTGAGTGAAAAAATTGCCCCTCTGGACCCTTTTGTATCTCTCCCCTCTCACCTTAAATCTATGCCCCCTCGTTATAGACTCCCCTACCTTTGGGAAAAGATTTTGACTATCTACCTTATCTATGCCCCTCATTATTTTATAGACTTCTATAAGATCACCCCTCAACCTCCTACTCTCCAGGGAAAAAAGTCCCAGTCTATCTAACCTCTCCCTATAAGTCAAACCATCAAGTCCCGGCAGCATCCTAGTAAATCTTTTCTGCACTCTTTCTAGTTTAATAATATCCTTTCTATAATAGGGTGACCAGAACTGTACATAGTATTCCAAGTGTGGCCTAACTAATGTCTTGTACAACTTCAACAAGACATCCCAACTCCTGTATTCAATGTTCTGACCAATGAAACCAAGCAAGCTGAATGCCTTCTTCACCACCCTATCCACCTGTGACTCCACTTTCAAGGAGCTATGAACCTGTACTCCTAGACCTCTTTGTTCTATAACTCTCCCCAACGCCCTACCATTAACGGAGTAGGTCCTGGCCCGATTCGATCTACCAAAATGCATCACCTCACATTTATCTAAATTAAACTCCATCTGCCATTCATCGGCCCACTGGCCCAATTTATCAAGATCCCGTTGCAATCCTAGATAACCTTCTTCACTGTCCACGATGCCACCAATCTTGGTGTCATCTGCAAACTTACTAACCATGCCTCCTAAATTCTCATCCAAATCATTAATATAAATAACAAATAACAGCGGACCCAGCACCGATCCCTGAGGCACACCGCTGGTCACAGGCCTCCAATTTGAAAAACAACCCTCTACACCCACCCTCTGTCTTCTGTCGTCAAGCCAATGTTGTATCCAATTGGCTACCTCACCTTGGATCCCGTGAGATTTAACCTTATGTAACAACCTACCATGCGGTACCTTGTCAAAGGCTTTGCTAAAGTCCATGTAGACCACGTCCACTGCACAGCCCTCATCTATCTTCTTGGTTACCCCTTCAAAAAACTCAATCAAATTCGTGAGACATGATGTTCCTCTCACAAAACCATGCTGACTGTTCCTAATCAGTCCCTGCCTCTCCAAATGCCCGTAGATCCTGTCTCTCAGAATACCCTCTAACAACTTACCCACTACAGATGTCAGGCTCACCGGTCTGTAGTTCCCAGGCTTTTCCCTGCCGTCCTTCTTAAACAAAGGCACAACATTTGCTACCCTCCAATCTTCAGGCACCTCACCTGTAGCGGTGGATGATTCAAATATCTCTGCTAGGGGACCCGCAATTTCCTCCCTAACCTCCCATAACGTCCTGGGATACATTTCATCAGGTCCCGGAGATTTATCTACCTTGATGCGCGTTAAGACTTCCAGCACCTCCCTCTCTGTAATGTGTACACTCCTCAAGACATCACTATTTATTTCCCCAAGTTCCCTAACATCCATGCCTTTCTCAACCGTAAATACCGATGTGAAATATTCATTTAGGATCTCACCCATCTCTTGTGGTTCCGCACATAGATGACCTTGTTGATCCATAAGCACATTCCTTATAAAGTGAAGGGCAAGGCTGGTAGAAGTCGGGAACCTTGGATGACTCGGGAGATTGAGGCCCTAGTCAGAAAGAAGAAGGAGGCATATGACATGCATAGGCAGCTGGGATCAAGTGGATCCCTTGAAGAGTATAGAGATTGCCGGAGTAGAGTTAAGAGAGAAATCAGGAGGGCAAAAAGGGGACATGAGATTGCTTTGGCAGATAAGGCAAAGGTGAATCCAAAGAGCTTCTACAAATACATAAAGGGCAAAAGAGTAACTAGGGAGAAAGTAGGGCCTCTGAAGGATCAACAAGGTCATCTTTGTGTGGAACCACATGAGATGGGTGAGATCCTAAATGAATATTTTGCATCGGTATTTACGGTTGAGAAAGGCATGGATGTTAGGGAACTTGGAGAAATAAATAGTGATGTCTTGAGTGTACATATTACAGAGAGGGAGGTGCTGGAAGTCTTAACGCGCATCAAGGTACATAAATCTCCGGGACCTGATGAAATGTATCCCAGGACGTTATGGGAGGTTAGGGAGGAAATTGCGGGTCCCCTAGCAGAGATATTTGAATCATCCACCGCTACAGGTGAGGTGCCTGAAGATTGGAGGGTAGCAAATGTTGTGCCTTTGTTTAAGAAGGGCGGCAGGGAAAAGCCTGGGAACTACAGACCGGTGAGCCTGACATCTGTAGTGGGTAAGTTGTTAGAGGGTATTCTGAGGGACAGGATCTATGGGCATTTGGAGAGGCAGGGACTGATTAGGAACAGTCAGCATGGTTTTGTGAGAGGAAAATCATGTCTCACGAATTTGATTGAGTTTTTTGAAGGGGTAACCAAAAAGATAGATGAGGGCTGAGCAGTAGACGTGGTCTACATGGACTTTAGCAAAGCCTTTGACAAGGTACCGCATGGTAGGTTGTTACATAAGGTTAAATCTCACGGGATCCAAGGTGAGGTAGCCAATTGGATACAACATTGGCTTGACGACAGAAGACAGAGGGTGGGTGTAGAGGGTTGTTTTTCAAATTGGAGGCCTGTGACCAGCGGTGTGCCTCAGGGATCGGTGCTGGGTCCGCTGTTATTTGTTATTTATATTAATGATTTGGATGAGAATTTAGGAGGCATGGTTAGTAAGTTTGCAGATGACACCAAGATTGGTGGCATCGTGGACAGTGAAGAAGGTTATCTAGGATTGCAACGGGATCTTGATAAATTGGGCCAGTGGGCCGATGAATGGCAGATGGAGTTTAATTTAGATAAATGTGAGGTGATGCATTTTGGGAGATCGAATCGGGCCAGGACCTACTCCGTTAATGGTAGGGCGTTTGGGAGAGTTATAGAACAAAGAGATCTAGGAGTACAGGTTCATAGCTCCTTGAAAGTGGAGTCACAGGTGGATAGGGTGGTGAAGAAGGCATTCAGCTTGCTTGGTTTCATTGGTCAGAACATTGAATACAGGAGTTGGGATGTCTTGTTGAAGTTGTACAAGACATTGGTGAGGCCACACTTGGAATACTGTGTACAGTTCTGGTCACCCTATTATAGAAAGGATATTATTAAACTAGAAAGAGTGCAGAAAAGATTTACTAGGATGCTACCGGGACTTGATGGTTTGACTTATAGGGAGAGGTTGGATAGACTGGGACTTTTTTCCCTGGAGAGTAGGAGGTTGAGGGGTGATCTTATAGAAGTCTATAAAATAATGAGGGGCATAGATAAGGTAGATAGTCAAAATCTTTTCCCAAAGGTAGGGGAGTCTATAACGAGGGGGCATAGATTTAAGGTGAGAGGGGAGAGATACAAAAGGGTCCAGAGGGGCAATTTTTTCACTCAAAGGGTGGTGAGTGTCTGGAACGAGCTGCCAGAGGCAGTAGTAGAGGCGGGTACAATTTTGTCTTTTAAAAAGCATTTGGACAGTTACATGGGTAAGATGGGTATAGAGGGATATGGGCCAAGTGCAGGCAATTGGGACTAGCTTAGTGGTATAAACTGGGTGACATGGACATGTTGGGCCGAAGGGCCTGTTTCCATGTTGTAAACTTCGGTGATTATGTGATTCTGTGAATCTGTGAAAGAATCACTGGATTGGGGGTAATATTCTGGCATGGGTGGAGGATTGGTTATCTAACAGGAAGCAGAGAGTTGGGATAAATGGTTCATTCTTGGACTGGCAACCAGTAGCCAGTGGTGTTCCGCAGGGGTCGGTGCTGGGTCCCTAACTCTTTACAATCTATATTAACGATTTGGAGGAGGGGACGAGTGTAACATATCAAAGTTTGCAGATGATACAAAGATGGGAGGGAAAGTAGAGAGTGAGGAGGACACAAAAAACCTACAAGGGGATATAGACAGGCTGGGTGAGTGGGCGGAGATTTGGCAGATGCAATACAATATTGGAAAATGTGAGGTTATGCACTTTGGCAGGAAAAATCAGAGAGCAAGTTATTATCTTAATGGCGAGAAACTGGAAAGTACTGCAGTACAAAGGGATCTGGGGGTCCTAGTGCAAGAAAATCAAAAAGTTAGTATGCAGGTGCAGCAGGTGATCAAGAAGGCCAACAGAATGTTGGCTTTTATTGCTAGGGGGATAGAATATAAAAACAGGGAGGTATTGCTGCAGTTATATAAGGTATTGGTGAGACCACACCTGGAATACTGCATACAGTTTTGGTGTCCATAATTAAGAAAAGACATACTTGCTCTCGAGGCAGTACAAAGAAGGTTCACTCGGTTAATCCCGGGGATGAGGAGGTGGACATATGAGGAGAGGTTGAGTAGATTGGGACTCTACTCATTGGAGTTCAGAAGAATGAGAGGCGATCTTATTGAAACATATAAGATTGTGAAGGGGCTTGATCGGGTGGATGCGGTAAGGATGTTCCCAAGGATGGGTGAAACTAGAACTAGGGGGCATAATCTTAGAATAAGGGGCTGCTCTTTCAAAACTGAGATGAGGAGAAACTTCTTCACTCAGAGGGTAGTAGGTCTGTGGAATTTGCTGCCCCAGGAAGCTGTGGAAGCTACATCATTAAATAAATTTAAAACAGAAATAGACAGTTTCCTAGAAGTAAAGGGAATTAGGGGTTACGGGGAGCGGGCAGGAAATTGGACATGAAGCTGAGCTCTGTGCGTAGCGGAGAGGGCCCAGGGGCTGAGTGGCCAGGTCCTGCTCTTACTTCTTGTGTTCTTTAGATTTGAGGTTAGGATCAGATCAGCCATGATCTTATTGAATGGCGGAGCAGGCTCGAGGGGCCGATTGGTCTACTCCTGCTCCTATTTCTTATGTTCTTCTTATGTTCTTATGTGTAACTTCTTTGATTTCGCACACTATGGGGTAAATTTTAACTTCCAGCCGGAAGGGAGCCGGGTGGAGGGGGAGGGGGGCTGGGGGGAGTGGGAAGGTTTCCAGGTGCGAAACCCAGAAGTAAGTGGGCAGATCGTGACCTTAATGAGGCCCATCAATTGCACTTCTGGGTTTCGTGCCTGGCAGCCAGCCTGATTTACAGGCAGACTGGCTGTCGGGCAGAAAGGGGAGAAGGTGGGAGGGTGCAGGGTGAGGTCCGGAGAGAAGATCAGGGGGGGGGGGGAGGGGCAGGGAGGAGTTTGGGGGGGCGGGGCTGAGGAAGAGATCGGGGGGCCAGGGAGAAGATTGGAGGCCACTGGAGGTCGGGTGAAGGGTTGGAGCTCCCGCTCTGGAAACTGAGTATTTTTACTCCCCAACCGCCCCCATCCCGCACGTTATTGGGGGTTAAAATTTATTCCTCTGTCTCTATTTATAAAAAAGAAGGATCCCATATATTTTTTAACAACCTTATCATCTTGCCCTACCACCTTTAAAGATTTGTGTATGTGAACCTCCAGGTCTCTCTGTTCCTGCACCCCCTTTAAAATTGTACCATTTAGTTTAGATTGCCTCTCCTCATTCTTCCTTCCAAAATGCATCACTTCACACTTCTCTGCATTAAATTTCATCTGCCACGTGTCTGCCCATTTCACCAGTCTGTCTCTGTCCTCCTGAAGTCTGCTACTATCCTCCACATTGTTTACTGCATTTCCAAGCTTCATGTCATCTGCATACTTTGAAATTGTGCCCCCAGTCCCCAAGTCCAGGCCATTGCAGCCACAATGCACCTCTCCTTTAAGAGGTGCTGGCTGCCTTTCCATAGCCTTGTGCACTCCCCATATCGGGCTCTCTCCTCATGCGTGCAGCGAATGAACAATACAGGTAACATTGGCTGTACGCAGTAATCATTAAAATCAGCAGGCAGCACGGATTTAACATGCTGCCTGCATCGTTATAAATGCGCGGGGGTTAATCGTGTACCATGATCCCCGAGCCCATTTTCACGTCTTATCCAATTTAACTCCCACTATGTTTAAGGCGTTGCCGTAATTTTAATTTTTCTGCTCGCCATATCCACTCCACTTAGAAAAATGCTCCTTTAAATTGTCTAAATCATTGGGAGGAGAGTTTAAAGGGGCATCACCATCTTAAAACTTCCTTTATCAACACAGGATGTTTTCAATTCATCCTATATTTGATTCATATTGTAGTTCCAGGCAACTGATGCCGACTAAAAGTTTGAGATACTGGTGGAAAATTATACGTGCATGAGTTAATTTAAGACAGCAAGACACAGAGTTTTAACTCATTGAGCAGTAAAACCAAAATACGTATAATTTAAATGAGTGTACAAGTGAAAAACCCTGGTTTTCATAATTTTTTTCTGTCAAGAAGCTTGCTGTAGATGCTGACTCCATTACCGCTGTTTCTACTGTCCTGTTGCTGCAGCTTCTGCTTCCACTGTACTATGGAGGAGAGGCAGATCAGGAACAGCAGCAATATAGTCAGCACTTACAGTGACCTTCTCAGTTAATACAGAAGCTTTGCAGATTCTGGCTGTCTGCCTGTCTGCCTGCTGCACATTTCTGTTCCCTGTTGTGTTGCTGGCTGCTCTGGATCTCTGTTCACCATTTTGTTACTACAGTTCCTCTTCTGCTGATTTGGTCTCCTTGTCCTTAGCATGTCCATGGCTCATCTCCAGGCTCCACCTTGACTTTCCCCCTTACTCCTCCAGCTTTTTCTCCTCACTTGCCACCTTACCCAACTCTCTTTCAAGAGCCTCATTGTCTATCACCCTCCCAAATACCCTTGTAACTTCCTTACTAAAATCTTCTCTCTACTTTCCTCAATCTATCTGTGTGACGACTCATTTTCAGTGACTTCAGTCTACGCCTACACCCCTGTCCTCTCTCCTCCAACGTTTCTGTCTTCCTGCCCTATTCAATCTCCCCCAGCACATCAGTGCTCCCATCCATCCCTACGGCCACCCCCTTGATCTGACCATTACATAAGGGCTCACAATTTCTGAGTCCTGTATCATTTGAGGACATAACGTACAGGGTGGTGTTCCGCAGGGGTCGGTGCTGGGTCCCTAACTCTTTACAATCTATATTAACGATTTGGAGGAGGGGACGAGTGTAACATATCAAAGTTTGCAGATGATACAAAGATGGGAGGGAAAGTAGAGAGTGAGGAGGACACAAAAAACCTACAAGGGGATATAGACAGGCTGGGTGAGTGGGCGGAGATTTGGCAGATGCAATACAATATTGGAAAATGTGAGGTTATGCACTTTGGCAGGAAAAATCAGAGAGCAAGTTATTATCTTAATGGCGAGAAACTGGAAAGTACTGCAGTACAAAGGGATCTGGGGGTCCGAGTGCAAGAAGATCAAAAAGTTAGTATGCAGGTGCAGCAGGTGATCAAGAAGGCCAACAGAATGTTGGCTTTTATTGCTAGGGGGATAGAATATAAAAACAGGGAGGTATTGCTGCAGTTATATAAGGTATTGGTGAGACCACACCTGGAATACTGCATACAGTTTTGGTGTCCATAATTAAGAAAAGACATACTTGCTCTCGAGGCAGTACAAAGAAGGTTCACTCGGTTAATCCCGGGGATGAGGAGGTGGACATATGAGGAGAGGTTGAGTAGATTGGGACTCTACTCATTGGAGTTCAGAAGAATGAGAGGCGATCTTATTGAAACATATAAGATTGTGAAGGGGCTTGATCGGGTGGATGCGGTAAGGATGTTCCCAAGGATGGGTGAAACTAGAACTAGGGGGCATAATCTTAGAATAAGGGGCTGCTCTTTCAAAACTGAGATGAGGAGAAACTTCTTCACTCAGAGGGTAGTAGGTCTGTGGAATTTGCTGCCCCAGGAAGCTGTGGAAGCTACATCATTAAATAAATTTAAAACAGAAATAGCCAGTTTCCTAGAAGTAAAGGGAATTAGGGGTTACGGGGAGCGGGCAGGAAATTGGACATGAATTTAGATTTGAGGTTAGGATCAGATCAGCCATGATCTTATTGAATGGCGGAGCAGGCTCGAGGGGCCGATTGGCCTACTCCTGCTCCTATTTCTTATGTTTCTTATTGATAAAGCCATCCTCAACTACGTCTTTGTTTCCTTTGTCATCCACATCTCCCTGCCAACTTCTAAAGTCTCTGAAATCACCCTGCACTCTTGGAAAAATACTATCCTCCTGCTTCCTCTCTAATCTCAATTCTCTCCAGTTTTCCATCTGATAGAGTGAATGAAACCCACCATAAAGTTTTAAAAAAACACAAATCAAAGATGAACAGTTAATAAAAAAAATGGCTGATTACTGAATCAGTGTCATGCTTTGGGTCCCTGTCCTTAAGCAATGAGGTTAAGATTTCCCAAACTCACTTTACAAAGAATCCAAGCAGACAGGGGACACTTTCGCCTGATCAGTCTGGGCTGGATTTGAATCTATCTCAGGTGCATAATTGGCATGCCTGAATTTCTAGGCCCATATTCTGTATCTTACTACGAACAGAGATCTGTTGGTATGTATAAATTTTGTTGTTTTTCCTTGTATCCATGGGCCTTACAGCACTTCTCCTGTCAGTATTTTAGGGGTGTTACAATGCCATAAAATGCCCACAAGAGATGTGATGAGTGGTAACAGCTAAAAAGAACTGTGCAATATTAAACATCATTCAATTTTCAGAGTACCTGTAGAATGCAAATCCCCAAAAACACTGGTGAAAATCCCTGTTTCCCATGTAATAAAAATGGAATTTGACCTAATCAGTCAACATATACTCACTTCCTGAAAGGGTTGACAATTGTAAACAATTTTACAACACCAAGTTATAGTCCAGCAATTTTATTTTAAATTCACAAGCTTTCGGAGGCTACCTCCTTCCTCAGGTGAACGATGTGGAAAATGAAAGGGTGGTAGAGGCAGAAACCCTCAACTCATTTAGAAAGTACTTGGATGTGCACCTGAAGTGTTGTAACCTACAGGGCTATGGACCAAGTGCTGGAAAGTGGGAATAAGCTGGATAGCTCTTTTTCGGCCGGCACGGACACGATGGGTCGAATGGCCTCCTTCTGTGCTATAACTTTCTATGATTCTATGATAAACCAATGACTCTGATCATGGTACTTAATAGGCTGAATAGATTTTGCTGGTCCATATTTTCTCATTGCATCTTTTTTCTTCCCTTGTGAAATTAGTATCTGTCTATTATATATGTAATATTTATTTAAGTATAATACATAACTACATACATTATGTACTATATATACATACAATCTTCTCCTCAGAAATAGATTTAAGAAAGTATAGTATAGAAAAACTGTGCTGAGGTAGATAAGTGTTTGTCCCTCACTGACCCTGGAGGACTGGATTGTTTCTCATGTTTGACAAATCTATTAGAGTTTTTTGAGAATGTAACTAGCAGGGTAGATAAGGGAGAACCAGTGGATGTAGTTTATTTGGATTTTCATAAGGCATTCGATAAGGTGCCACAAAGCCTTTCCACCATCTACAAGGCACAAGTCAGGAGTGTGATAGAATACTCTCCACTTGCCTGGATGAGTGCAGCTCCAACAACACTCAAGAAGCTCGACACCATCCAGGACAAAGCAGCCCACTTGATTGGCACCCCATCCATCACCCTAAACATTCACTCCCTTCACCACCGGCGCACTGTGTACCATCCACAGGATGCACTGCAGCAACTCGCCAAGGCTTCCTCGACAGCACCCCCCAAACCCGCAACCTCTACCACCTAGAAGGACAAGAGCAGCAGGTACATGGGAACAACACCACCTGCACGTTCCCCTCCAAGTCACACACCATCCCGACTTGGAAATATATCGCCGTTCCTTCATCGTCGCTGGGTCAAAATCCTGGAACTCCCTTCCTAACAGCACTGTGGGAGAACCTTCACCACACGGACTGCAGCGGTTCAAGAAGGCGGCTCACCACCACCTTCTCAAGGGCAATTAGTGATGGGCAATAAATGCCGGCCTTGCCAGCAACGTCCACATCCCATGAACAAATAAAATAAAACCACAAGATTAGGGCTCATGGGATTGGGGGTAATATATTAGCGTGGATTGAGGATTGGTTAATGGACAGAAAACAGAGAGTAGTAATAAACGGGTCATTTTTAGGTTGGCAGACTGTAACTAATGGGGTGCCGCAAGGATCAGTGCTTGGGCCTCAGCTGTTGACAATCTATATCAATAACTTAGATGAGGGGACCGAGTTTTTTTTTATTCATTCATGGGATGTGGGTGTCCCACGAATGAACAAGGCCAGCATTTATTGCCCATCCCTAATTGCCCTTGAGAAGGTGGTGGTGAGCCACCTTCTTGAACCGCTGCAGTCCATGTGGTGAAGGTTCTCCCAGTGTAATGTATCTAAGTTTGCTGATGTTATACAAAGCTAGGTGGGAAAGTAAGCTGTGAGGAGGATGCAAAGAGGCTGCAAAGGGATTAAAGACAGGTTACGTGAGTGGGCAAGAAAGTGGCAGATGGAGTATAATGTGGGGAAATGTGAAATTATCCACTTTGGTAGGAAGAATAGAAATGTTGGTAGTTGGAGGGATTTGGGTGTCCTTGTACATGAATCACAGAAAATTAACATGCAGGTACAGCAAGCAATTAGGAAGGCAAATGGTATGTTGGCCTTTATTGCAAGGGGGTTGGAGTATTTGAGTAAGGAGGTCTTGCTGCAATTATACAGGGCTCTGGTGAGACCACACCTGGAGTACTGTGTACAGTTTTGGTCTCCTTACCTAAGGGAGGGGGTGCCTTAGAGGCAGAGCAATGAAGGTTCACTGGATTGATTCCTGGGATGAGAGGGTTGTCCTATGAGGAGAGACTGAGTAGAATGGGCTTATATTCTCAGGAGCTTAGAAGAAGGAGAGGTGATCTGATTGAAACGTATAAATTTCTTAAATAGTTTGACAGGGTAGCTGCTGATAGGCTGTTTCCCCTGGCTGGAGAGTCTAGAACTAGGGTCATATTGTCAAGATAAGGGGTCGGCGATTTAGGATCGAGATGCGGAAAAATTACTTCACTCAGAGGGCTGTGGATCTTTGGAATTCTCTACCCCAGTGGATGCTCAGTCATTGAGTACATTCAAGACTGGGATTGATAGATTTTTGGACACTAGGGGAATCAAGGGATATGGGGATAGGGCAGGAAAGTGGAGTTGAGGTAGAAGATCAGCCATGATCTTATTGAATGATAGAGCAGGCTCGAGGGGCCGTATGGCCTACTCCTGCTCCTATTTCTTATGTCTGCTGCTCACCCTGGAGGATTGGGTTGTTTGTCTGCTACTGATCCCAGAGGTTTGGGCTATCTGTTTGTTCGCCTGTGCTCGCTGACTGCCAGTCCGGGAATGCCTTGATTTTTTTTTATTATTCGTTCATGGGATGTGGGCGTCGCTGGCGAGGCCGGCATTTATTGCCCATCCCTAATTGCCCTTGAGAAGGTGGTGGTGAGGGTTCTCCCACAATGCTGTTAGGAAGGGATTTCCAGCAACAATGAAGGAACGGCGATATATTCCCAAGTCGGGATGGTGTGTGACTTGGAGGGGAACCTGCAGGTGGTGTTGTTCCCATGTGCCTGCTGCTCTTGTCCTTCTTGGCGAGTTGCTGCAGTGCATCCTGTGGATGGTACACACTGCAGCCACTGTGCGCCGGTGGTGGGGGGAGTGAATGTTTAGGGTGGTGGATGGGGTGCCAATCAAGCGGGCTGCTTTGTCCTGGATGGTGTCGAGCTTCTTGGGTGTGGTTGGAGCTGCACTCATCCAGGCAAGTGGAGAGTATTCCATCACACTCCTGACTTGTGCCTTGTAGATGGTGGAAAGGCTTTGGGGAGTCAGGAGGTGAGTCACTCGCCGCAGAATACCCAGCCTCTGACCTGCTCTCGTAGCCACAGTATTTATGTGGCTAGTCCAGTTAAGTTTCTGGTCAATGGTGACCCCCAGGATGTTGATGGTGGGGGATTTGGCGATGGTAATGCCGTTGAATGTCAAGGGGAGGTGGTTAGACTCTCGCTTGTTGGAGATGGTCATTGCCTGGCACTTGTCTGGCGCGAATGTTACTTGTCACTTATCAGCCCAAGCCTGGATGTTGTCCAGGTCTTGCTGCATGTGGGAACAGACTGCTTCATTTTCTGAGGGGTTGCGAATGGAACTGAACACTGTGCAATCATCAGCGAATATCCCCATTTTTGATCTTATTATGTAGGGAAGGTCATTGATGAAGCAGCTGAAGATGGTTGGGCCTAGGACACTGCCCTGAGGAACTCCTGCAGCAATGTCCTGGGGCTGAGATGATTGGCCTCCAACAACCACTACCATCTTCCTTTGTGCTAGGTATGACTCCCGCCACTCTAGAGTTTTCCCCCTGATTCCCATTGACTTCAATTTTACCAGGGCTCCTTGGTGCCACACTCGGTCAAATGCTGCCTTGATGTCAAGGGCAGTCACTCTCACCTCACCTCTGGAATTCAGCTCTTTTGTCCATGTTTGGACCAAGGCTGTAATGAGGTCTGGAGTGGTCCTGGCGGAACCCAAACTGAGCATCGGTGAGCAGGTTATTGGTGAGTAAGTGCCGCTTGATAGCACTGTCGACGACACCTTCCATCACGTTGCTGATGATTGAGAGTAGACTGATGGGGCGGTAATTGGCCAAATTGGATTTGTCCTGCTTTTTGAGGACAGGACATACCTGGGCAATTTTCCACATTGTCAGGTAAATGCCAGTGTTGTAGCTGTACTGGAACAGCTTGGCTAGCGGCGCAGCTAGTTCTGGAGCACAAGTCTTCAGCACTACAGCCGGGATGTTGTCGGGGCCCATAGCCTTTGCTGTATCCAGTGCACTCAGCCGTTTCTTAACATCACGTGGAGTGAATCGAATTGGCTGAAGACTGGCTTCTGTGGTGGTGGGGATATCGGGACGAGGCAGAGATGGATCATTTACTCGGCACTTCTGGCTGAAGATGGTTGCAAACACTTCAGCCTTGTCTTTTGCACTCACGTGCTGGACTCCGCCATCGTTGAGGATGGGGATGTTTACAGAGCCTCCTCCTCCCGTTAGTTGTTTAATTGTCCACCACCATTCATGACTGGTTGTGGCAGGACTGCAGAGCTTTGATCTGATCCGTTGGTTGTGGAATCGCTTAGCTCTGTCCATAGCATGTTGCTTCCGCTGTTTAGCATGCATGTAGTCCTGAGTTGTAGCTTCCCCAGGTTGGCACCTCATTTTTAGGTACGCCTGGTGCTGCTCCTGGCATGCTCTTCTACACTCCTCATTATACCAGGGTTGATCCCCTGGCTTGTTGGTAATGGTAGAGTGAGGAATATGTCGGGCCATGAGGTTACAGATTGTGCTGGAATACAATTCTGCTGCTGCTGATGGCCCACAGCACCTCATGGATGCCCAGTTTTGAGCTGCTAGATCTGTTCTGAATCTATCCCATTTAGCACGGTGGTAGTGCCTTACAACATGTTGGATGGTGTCCTCAGTGCGAAGACGGGACATCGTCTTCATGAGGACTGTGCGATGGTCACTCCTACCAATACTGTCATGGACAGATGCATTTGCGACAGATAGATTGGTGAGGACGAGGTCAAGTAAGTTTTTCCCTCGTGTTGGTTCACTCACCACCTGCCGCAGGCCCAGTCTAGCAGTTATGTCCTTTAGGACTCAGCCAGCTCGGTCAGTAGTGGTGCTACTGAGCCACTCTTGGTGATGGACATTGAAGTCCCCCACCCAGAGTACATTTTGTGCCCTTGCTACCCTCAGTGCTTCCTCCAAGTGGTGCTCAACATGGCGGAGGACTGATTCATCAGCTGAGGGAGGACGGTAGGTGGTAAGCAGCAGGAGGTTTCCTTGCCCATATTTGACCTGATGCCATGAGATTTCATGGGGTCCAGAGTCAATGTTGAGGACTCCCAGGGCCACTCCCTCCTGACTGCCGGTGGGACAGGACATACCCAGGGATGGTGATGGAAGAGTCTGGGACATTGGCTGAAAGGTATGATTCTGTGAGTATGGCTATGTCAGGCTGTTGCTTGACTAGTCTGTGGGACAGCTCTCCCAATTTTGACACAAGTCCCCAGATGTTAGTAAGGAGGACTTTGCAGGGTCGACTGGGCTTGGTGTTTTGCCGTTGTCGTGTCCGGTGCCCAGTGGTCCGATGCCGGGTGGTCCGTCCGGTTTTATTCTTATTGCGACTTTTTTTAGCGAGATATTACAACTGAGTGGCTTGCTAGGCCATTTCAGAGGGCAATTAAGAATCAACCACATTGCTGTGGGTCTGGAGTCACATATAGGCCAGACCGGGTAAGGACGGCAGGTTTCCTTCCCTAAAGGACATGAGTGAACCAGATGGGTTTTTACGACAATCCAGTATACTAGTATTTTAATTCCAGATTTTTTATTTAATTAATTGAATTTAATTAATTGAATTTAAATTCCCCAGCTGCCGTGGCAGGATTTGAACTCATGACTCTGAATTGTTAGTGCAGGCCAGATTTTAAAATTATCATCCTTGTTTTCAAATCCCTCCCTATCTCTGTAATCTCCTTCAGCCCGACAACCCTCCGAGATCTCTGTGCTCCTCCAATTCTTGCCTTTTGCACATCCCTGATTTTAATCGTTCCACATTGGCGGCCGTGCCTTCAGCTGCCTCAGCCCTAAACTCTGGAATTCCCTCCCTAAAACTCTCCGCCTCTGTACTTCTCTCTCCTCCTTTATGAATCTCCTTAAAACCTACCTCTTTGATCCTGTCTCTTTATGAGGCTCAGTGTCAAATTTTGTCCTGTTAACACTCCTGTCAAGTGCCTTGGGACGTTTTACTACATTAAGGGAGCTATAGAAATGCAAGTTGCTGTTGTTGTTGCTGACCCTGGATGTCTGGGTTGTCTGTCTGAATGTCTGCTGACCCTGGAGGACTTGGTTGTCTGTCTGTCTGCTGACCTTGGAGGCCTGGGTTGTCTGTCTGTCTGCTAATCCTGGAGGACTGGGTTGTCTGTCTGCTGACCCTGGAGGCCTGGGTTGTCTGTCTGCTGGCCCTGGAGGCCCGGGTTGTCTGTCTGCTGCTGACCCTGGAGGACTGGGTTATCTGTCTGCTGCTGACCCTATAGGACTGGGTTGTCTGTCTGCTGCTGACCCTGGAGGCCTGGGTTGTCTGTCTGTTGCTGACCCTGGAGAGCTGGGTTGTCTATCTGTCTGTCTGTCTGCTGACCCTGGAGGACTGGGTTGTCTGTCTGCACCTGACCCTGGAGGACTGGGTTGTCTGTCTGCTGCTGAATCTGGAGGACTGGGTTGTCTGTCTGTCTGCTGCTGACCCTGGAGGACTGGGTTGTCTGTCTGTGACCCTGGAGGACTGGGTTGTCTGTCTGTCTGCTGCTGACCCTGGAGGACTGGGCTGTCTGTCTGCTGCTGACCCTGGAGAACTGGGTTGTCTATCTGTCTGTCTGTCTGCTGACCCTGGAGGACTGGGTTGTCTGTCTGCACCTGACCCTGGAGGACTGGGTTGTCTGTCTACTGCTGAATCTGGAGGACTGGGTTGTCTGTCTGTCTGCTGCTGACCCTGGAGGACTGGGCTGTCTGTCTGTGGCCCTGGAGGACTGGGTTGTCTGTCTGTCTGCTAATCCTGGAGGACTGGGCTGTCTGTCTGTGACCCAGGAGGACTGGGCTTTCTGTCTGTGACCCTGGAGGACTGGGCTGTCTGTCTGTGACCCTGGAGGACTGGGCTGTCTGTCTGTCTGTGACCCAGGAGGACTGGGCTGTCTATCTGTCTGTGACCCTGGAGGACTGGGTTGTCTGTCTGCACCTGACCCTGGAAGACTGGGTTGTCTGTCTGCTGCTGACTCTGGAGGACTGGGTTGTCTGTCTGTCTGCTGCTGACCCTGGAGGACTGGGTTGTCTGTCTGTGACCCTGGAGGACTGGGTTGTCTGTCTGTCTGCTGCTGACCCTGGAGAACTGGGCTGTCTGTCTGCTGCTGACCCTGGAGAACTGGGTTGTCTGTCTGTGGCCCTGGAGGACTGGGTTGTCTGTCTGTCTGCTAATCCTGGAGGACTGGGCTGTCTGTCTGTGACCCAGGAGGACTGGGCTGTCTGTCTGTGACCCTGGAGGACTGGGCTGTCTGTCTGTGACCCTGGAGGACTGGGCTGTCTGTCTGTCTGTGACCCTGGAGGACTGGGCTGTCTGTCTGTCTGTGACCCTGGAGGACTGGGCTGTCTGTCTGTCTGTGACCCTGGAGGACTGGGCTGTCTGTCTGTCTGTGACCCTGGAGGACTGGGCTGTCTGTCTGTCTGTGACCCTGGAGGTCTGGGCTGTCTGTCTGTCTGTGACCCAGGAGGACTGGGCTGTCTGTCTGTCTGTCTGTGACCCTGGAGGCTGGGTGTCTGTCTGTCTGTGACCCTGGAGGACTGGGCTGTCTGTCTGTCTGTGACCCTGGAGGACTGGGCTGTCTGTTGACCCTGGAGGACTGGGCTGTCTGTTGACCCTGGAGGACTGGGCTGTCTGTGACCCTGGAGGACTGGGCTGTCTGTCTGTCTGTGACCCTGGAGGACTGGGCTGTCTGTGACCCTGGAGGACCGTCTGTCTGTGACCCTGGAGATCTGGTCTGTCTGTCTGTCTGTGACCCTGGAGGTCTGGTCTGTCTGTCTGTCTGTGACCCTGGAGGACTGGGCTGTCTGTCTGTCTGTGACCCTGGAGGACTGGGCTGTCTGTCTGTGACCCTGGAGGACTGGGCTGTCTGTCTGTGACCCTGGAGGACTGGGCTGTCTGTCTGTCTGTGACCCTGGAGGACTGGGCTGTCTGTCTGTGACCCTGGAGGACTGGTCTGTCTGTCTGTCTGTGACCCTGGGGGACTGGTCTGTCTGTCTGTCTGTGCCCCTGGAGGACTGGTCTGTCTGTCTGTCTGTCTGTGACCCTGGAGGACTGGGCTGTCTGTCTGTCTGTGACCCTGGAGGACTGGTCTGTCTGTCTGTCTGTGACCCTGGAGGACTGGTCTGTCTGTCTGTCTGTGACCCTGGAGGTCTGGGCTGTCTGTCTGTCTGTGACCCTGGAGGACTGGGCTGTCTGTCTGTCTGTGACCCTGGAGGACTGGGCTGTCTGTCTGTGACCCTGGAGGTCTGGGCTGTCTGTCTGTCTGTGACCCTGGAGGACTGGGCTGTCTGTCTGTGACCCTGGAGGACTGGGCTGTCTGTCTGTGACCCTGGAGGACTGGGCTGTCTGTCTGTCTGTGACCCTGGAGGACTGGTCTGTCTGTCTGTGACCCTGGAGGTCTGGTCTGTCTGTCTGTGACCCTGGAGGTCTGGGCTGTCTGTCTGTCTGTGATCTGGAGGTCTGGTCTGTCTGTCTGTCTGTGACCCTGGAGGACTGGGCTGTCTGTCTGTCTGTGACCCTGGAGGACTGGTCTGTCTGTCTGTCTGTGACCCTGGAGGTCTGGTCTGTCTGTCTGTCTGTGCCCTGGAGGTCTGGTCTGTCTGTCTGTCTGTGACCCTGGAGGTCTGGGCTGTCTGTCTGTCTGTGACCCTGGAGGACTGGTCTGTCTGTCTGTGACCCTGGAGGACTGGGCTGTCTGTCTGTCTGTGACCCTGGATGACTGGGCTGTCTGTCTGTGACCCTGGAGGACTGGTCTGTCTGTCTGTGACCCTGGAGGACTGGTCTGTCTGTCTGTGACCCTGGAGGACTGGTCTGTCTGTCTGTCTGTGACCCTGGAGGACTGGTCTGTCTGTCTGTGACCCTGGAGGACTGGTCTGTCTGTCTGTGACCCTGGAGGACTGGTCTGTCTGTCTGTCTGTGACCCTGGAGGACTGGTCTGTCTGTCTGTCTGTGACCCTGGAGGACTGGGCTGTCTGTGACCCTGGGGGCGGGGCCTCGCCGTCAGGTGGGCGGAGTCTGTATTTCCCGGCATGCTGCTCGTTCTTTTGGGACAGAGACGCTCCTGGAATGGCGGTGCGTATGAAGCGGGTGTTGGTGAGCGGGACTCAATCCACCGCCATCGGCCGCCTCAGCCCCTCAGTGTGTGTGCGCGGCGGGGCGGGTTTGTCCGGGCGCGGGCTGGGTGTGCCGGTCGGAGGTGTATTGTCGCCGGGGCGGTGATATGTGGGGCTTGTCGGTGAGCCTGGGCCGGAGCAGGCCTGGGCCTTGGGCTTAGGGCTTAGAGCGGGCCCGCGGCTTCACTTGGGCCTGAAATCCTCGACACTTCAGACTGTGGGGGCCTGGAGGAGGAGGGGGGGTGTCGGGTCGGGACTGGAGCACTTGGCCCGCTCGGAAAATGGGCTAATATTTCAGAGTCCGCTGTGGAGCTGCTCTGCGCCGCTACCCGGTGCTTCCTGCGGCCATTTGAGTCTTCTCGTGGGTTAGTTTATCCTTACACGCCCCCCCCCCTCTTTAACCAAGTATTTGTAATTATTCCCCAAAGAGGTTAATTTAATTCCGTGATCAGTAAATATTTCAAATACAAGATTGGGGCTGCAGTCAGTTTAAAGTAGCTGCCTTCACTTTTACTGATGTGGAGATGCCGGTTGTATAACCTGGTGTAAGATTCCTTACATTCACTTTTACTGGTTCAAACTGCTCTCAGCAAACGAGGCACATTACCAGAAAAGGCAGTTGCAAAAATTGGGGTTTTCCTTGGGATGATTAAGGTAATTTTACTGGAGATTTATGTGGATTTAATAAACATGATGTATTGGGACATAGGGAAAGTTTAATAAGACAGAAAGAACTTGCTGTCCCAAAGCACTCTAGCCTATGAAGTACTTTTGAAGTGCAATCACTGATGTAATGTAGGAAATCTGGCAGCTAATTTGTGCCCATCAAGGTTCCACAAACAGCAGTGAGTTAATGAGCAGATAATCTGTCTTATTGATGTTGGTTGAAGGATAAATATTGGCCCTGACAACAAGGCGAATGCCCCTGCTCTTCGAGTAGTGCCATGGGATCTTTCTCTCCACCCGGGAGGTGGGTGACAATGTCACATCTGAAAGAGGACACCTCGAACAGGAGCATTTTGTGTTGCTTGGATTATTTGCTTGAGTGCTACCACTGAGCCCAAGACTGACTAACCTGCATTTCTATTATGCCTTTCACATCCTCAGGATGACCCATTGTACTTAACACCCAGTGAGTTACTTTTGAAGTGTAGTCACGTGTTAAATTATCTCAGCTAGGTGGTATTGGGGTGCTACCTCTGATCGCCTAGAGGTTAGGATCGGGGTGGGGGGGGGGAGATGCCAGGATTTGTGCTCCAGATTACCAGCCAGTGATTGTTGTTGGGTGAGGATAGGATCAGAATTTGCTGTCAAATGTTTGGTCGAATAGCCTGTTGATGCTATCTTAATTTGGTGTGATTTGCATGAGGGCTGCTGCCATCCTCAGAACAATATCTCAGCCAGAGTTAGTGGGGCTGATTTTCAACTTCAGGGCCAGAAAACTTCAAAGAAAAAGGGGTGCACCGGGCAGCCAATCCACTACTGACTGTCTTTCGCCCCCATAGAATCATAAAAGAATTTACAGCACAGAAGGAGGCCGTTCGACCCATTGTGTCTGTGCTGGCTGAGAAACGAGCCACCCAGCCTAATCCCACTTTCCCACATTTGGTCTGTAGCCCTGCAGGTCACGGCTCTTCAGGTGCACATCCAGGTATTTTTTAAATGAGTTGAGGGTTTCTGCCTCTACCACCCTCTCAGGCAGTGAGTTGCAGACCCCTACCACCCTTTGGGTGAAAAAATGTTTCCTCATTTCCGTTCTAATCCTTCTACCAATCACTTTAAATCTATGCCCCCTGGTTATTGACCCCTCCACGAAGAGAAATAAGTCTTTCCTATCCACTCCTTCCATAATTTTGTACAGCTCAATCAAATCACCTCTCAGCTGCCTCTGTTCCAAGGAAAACAACCCCAGCCTACCCAATCTGTCATCATAGCTAAAGTTCTCCAGCCCTGGCAACATCCTCGTAAATCTCCTCTGCACCCTCTCTAGTGCAATTATATACTTCCTGTAATGAACTGTGCGCAGTACTCAAGCTGTGGCCTAACTAGTATTTTATAGTTCCAGCATGACATCGCTGCTTTTATATTCTATGCCTCGCCTAATAAAGTATTCCATATGCCACCTTAACCACTTTACCTACCTGTCCTGCTGCCTTCAGGGATCTGTGGACATGCACTCCAAGGTCCCTCACTTCCTCTACACCTCTCAGTATCCCATTTATTGTGTATTCCCTTGCTTTGTTTGCCCCTCCTCAAATGCATTACCTCACACTTCTCCGGATTGAACTCCATTTGCCACTTTTCTACCCACCTGACCAGTCCATTGATATCTCCCTGCAGTCTACAGCTTTCCTCCTCACTATCAACCAAACGGCGTATCTTGTGTCATCTGCAAATTTCTTAATCATGCCCCCTACGTTTAAGTCCAAATCGTTAATGTATACCACAAAAAGCAAAGGACCTAGTACCGAGCCCTGCAGTACCCCACTGGAAACAGCTTTCCAGTCACAAAAACACCAGTCGACCATTACCCCTTGCTTCCTGCCACTGAGCCAATTTTGGATCCAATTTGCCACATTCCCCTGGATCCCATGGGCCTTTACTTTTTGACCAATCTGCCACGTGGGACCTTGTCAAAAGCCTTGCTAAAATCCATGTAGACTACATCAATTGCGCTATCCTCATCGATCCTCCTTGTCACCTCCTCAAAATTCAGTCAAGTTGGTCAGACACGACCTCCCCTGAACAAATCCATGTTGAATGTCCTTGATTAGTCCATGCCTTTCTAATTGACAGTTTATCCTGCCCCTCAATTGATTCCAATAGTTTGCCCACCACCGCGGTTAGACTGACTGGCCTGTCATTACTCGGTCTATACTTCGCTCCCTTTTTGTACAACATTAGCAGACCTCCAATCCTCCGGCACTACGCCTGTATCCAGTGAAGTTTGGAAAATGATTGTTAAACCCCTCCGCTATTTCCTCCCTTGCTTCTTTTAACAGCCTGGGATACATTTCTTCCGGCCTTAGTGATTTATCTACTTTCAAAGACAATGCTTCCTCTCACTGTTTATCCCATCCAATATTTCACACTCCTCCTCTTTAACTTCGATCCCTGCATCATCCCGCTCCTTTGTGACGTCAGATGCAAAATATTCATTAAGAACCTTACCCACATCTTCTGTCTCCACACGTGGTTTACCTGTTTGGTCTCTAATAGGCCCTACTCTTTCCTTAGTTATCCTCTTGCTCTTAATGTATTTATAAAACATCTTTGGGTTTTCTGCTAATAATTTTTCATGCCCTCTCTTTGCTTTCCTAATTTCCTTTTTAACTTCACCCCTGCACTTTGTATACTCCTGAGCTTTCCATAGTATTGAGTTCCCGGTGTCTATTATAGGCTTTCTTTTTCTGCCTTATCTTACCCTGAATGCTTCTTGACATCCAGGGGGCTGTAGATTTGGCAGCCCCTCCCTTTTTATTTGTGGGAACATGTTTACCCTGAACCCCTTGAATCACCCCTTTGAATGTCTCCCACTGCTCTGACACTGATTTACCTTCAAGTAGCTGTTTCCAGTTTACTTTTGCTAAATCACTTCTCAGTTTAGTAAAATTGGCCTTTCCCCAATTGAAAACTTTAACTCTTGCTCTGTCTTTGTCCTTTTCCATAACAATGCTAAAACTATTATGATCACTACCTCCAAATGCTCTCCCACTGCTACTTCTTCCACCTGCCCCTCTTCATTTCCTAGAACTAAATCCAGTACTGCCTCCCCCCCCCCCCCCCTCCCTTGTTGGGTTTGCTATATACTGGCTTAAAAATTTCTCCTGTATGTAATTGAAGAATTCTGCGCCCTCTATACCATTCACACTGTTTATATCCCAGTTAATGTTATGGTAGTTGAAATCCCCTACTATTACTGCCCATTGAAGTTGAAAATTACCCCCAGTACCTTCAGGAGAGTCTTAAAAAATTTGATCACTATATTTAACAGTAGAATTGCTGCATTAGTAACATGATTTTGTAATGTGGCTCCTTTAAGTGCCTTTGGCTTTCCGGAATACAAACATTTTGTACCCAGTCCTTGTAAATACTAATTGGCCAGTTATATGACCAGATAATCTGTCTTAGTGATGTTGGTTGAGGGATAAATATTGGCCCTGACAACATAAAACAAGGCTTTTTTCACATTTTCACCTTTACAACATTTTATTTTTATCAAATTGAGACTTGCATATCATTTTGCTACATTTCATTTTAATCTTGAAGATTACTTTTATCTCATACCACCTCTATCAGATCTTTCCATGTTTATAGTTTTGTTTTTCTGAACTCTAATCCTAGTGCTCTTGCCACTAATCCCCACTTCAGTAGGCAATGTTGACCAAAGCTACTATTAAGCCCCTCAGAATACGATAGTTTACAGGTTCGATTCCTCCATTTATGCTGATATAGCTGGTCTCAGCCTGGGTGGCAAGGGGGGCACTACAATTAGCGTCAGCACTGGGTGGAGGGGAACAGAGCTAGGGTTCACACTTTAACAACTTCTGGGTGAGGACAGGATCCAGTCCAGCTCCCTGCATAAGAACTTAGGAACAGGAGTAGGCCAGTCAGCCCCTAGAGCTTGTTCCATCGTTCAATGAGATCACGGCCGATCTGCACCCAAACTCCATTTATCCATTTATCCGCCTTGGCTCCATATCCCTTAATACCCTTGGCTAGCAAAAAATCTATCGATCTCAGATTTAAAATTATTAATTGAGCTAGCATTTACGTTTTGTAGGAGAGTCTACACCTCTAACACCCTTTGCGTGAAGAAGTGTTTCCTAATTTCTCTCCTCAATGGCCTGGCTCTGATTTTAAGATTATCCTAGACTCCCCCACCAGCGGAAAATGTATCTCTATCTACCTGTCAATTCCTTTCAAAATGCTAAAAACCTCCATCAAATCACCCTTTCACCTTCTAAATTCCAGGGAATACAAGCCTAGTTTATGTAATCTCTCCTCATAATCTAATCATTCTTTGTGTTATTGGCATACTTGGATATATGGCTCTCTATTGTTATCTAAGTCATTAATAAATATAGTGAATAGCTGAGGCCCAGCACAGATCCTTGTGGGACACCACTAGTCACTTCCTCCCAATTTGAGTGCATACCCATTATTCCTACTGTTGTCTTCTACATAACCAATCTCCTAAACAGGTCAGTGATTTGCCTTCAATTTCATGAGCTTTAATTTTAGGTAAGTCTCTAGGAGTCCATATAAGCTACATCTGTAGACATTCCCCTGTCTACTACTTCAGTTACTTCCTCAAAAAATTCAATTAGGTTGGTTAGACATGACCTACCCTTTACAAATCCACATTGGCTCTGTCTAATCAGCTCAAATTTCTCAAGTCCTCATTCACTCTCCTTAATAGATTCTGATAACTTCTCCACAGCAGATGTTAGACTAACGGGCCTATAACAATCAAAGTTCTTCCGGTAGTCTTTATGAAAGCTCACATATAGCATTGGCTATTTGGCCAAGAGTTGTATAGGAAAAGTGCATTGCTGTCCTGCACAAGCGGCCCACAAAGTCAACTTGCTAGTACCAAAGTGTCACTGATGGGCATCCAGTGAAGCGTTATTTTATTGAGTTTCCCTCATCTGTACACCTGCCGTGAGAGCCACCTTATAAAATAAAACTGATTCACAGCACAGAATCAGGAGTATAATTGTAAAAATGTTTGGGTTACATTTGCAGTAGCTAGTGGATTAGAGAATGCATTGACACTGGCAGAACACTTTTCTCTCCCTTGATGGTGCTGTTAGTGTACGGTTCTACATATGCCCAAAGTACTTCAATGCAACATCAAGGAAGTGCTGCCTTGTAGGAAATGACATTCTTTGGCTAGAATATGAAACTGAAGCCTAATCTTCCTGTTTTGATTGTTCAGGTGGGTATTAAAGATCCCACAATAATTTGAACAAGAGCAGGGCGATCTGATGTCCTGGCCATCATTTGTCATCAGATTAATTTGTCGTCTCATTTGTGTCTGTGGGATCTTGCTGTGGCTGCTACTTTTGCCTTCAGAACTACAATGACTGCACTTCGAAGTGCTTTGAGATGTTTAAGAGATCTGCTAAGGTGCTATATAAGTGAGCTTTTTTTTCATACGTGCTGTGATTGACCTTATGTAAATTTCTAATTACAGTACTTTTATGTAAAGTGTTCCAGAGCACCAAATTCACTGCTGTGATTAAGAATTTCTCATGCAAACAAAATGGTCAAATGTAGAATTCCTGTTTATGGCCAATGTTTAGCCCACTGGTAAACTAAAAGCAGCACGTTTTATCACCTTTATAAAATGTTAGCTTTGTTGAATGAAGCATTAAAAAAGAAATTTTGCTACCTTTATCTGATCTCTCTTTGTGAACAGCCATGTTCTCCCTACTGGTGAAAGTCTCAGTGTCCATTTCCATCGGTGAAAGTATCTTATACGCAGTCTTTTTTTATTCGTTCATGGGATGTGGGCGTCGCTGGCAAGGCCAGCGTTTATTACCCATCCCTAATTGCCTTTGAGAAGGTGGTAGTGAGTCGCTGCCTTGAACCGCTGCACTCCATTTGGTGAAGGTTCTCCCACAGTGCTGTTAGGAAGGGAGTTCCAGGATTTTGACCCAGCAACAATGAAGGAACGGCAATATATTTCCAAGTCGGGATGGTGTGTGACTTGGAGAGGAACGTGCAGGTGGTGGTGTTCCCGTGTGCCTACTGCCCATGTCCTTCTAGGTGGTAGAGGTCGTGGGTTTGGGAGGTGCTGTCGAAGAAGCCTTGGCGAGTTACTGCAGTGCATCCTGTGGATGGTACACAGTGCGCCGGTGGTGAAGGGAGTAAATGTTTAGGGTGGTGGATGGGGTGCCAATCAAGCGGGCTGCTTTGTCCAGGATGGTGTCGAGCTTCTTGAGTGTTGTTGGAGCTGCACTCATCCAGGCAAGTGGAGAGTATTCCATCACACTCCTGACTTGTGCCTTGTAGATGGTGGAAAGGCTTTGGGGAGTCAGGAGGTGAGTCACTCGCCGCAGAATACCCATCCTCTGACCTGCTCTTGTCGCCACAGTATTTATGTGGCTGGTCCAGTTAAGTTTCTGGTCAGTGGTGACCCCCAGGATATTGATGGTGGGGGATTCGGCGATGGTAATGCCGTTGAATGTCAAGGGGAGGTGGTTAGACTCTCTTGTTGGAGATGGTCATTGCCTGGCACTTGTTTGACACCAATGTTACTTGCCACTTATGAGCCCAAGCCTGGATATTGTCCAGGTCTTGCTGCATGCGGGCACAGACTGCTTCATTATCTGAGGGGTTGCGAATGGAACTGAACACTGCAATCATCAGTGAACATCCCCATTTTTGATATTATGGAGGGACGGTCATTGATGTAGCAGCTGAAGATGGTTGGGCCTAGGACACTGCCCTGAGGAACTCCTGCAGCAATGTCCTGGGGCTGAGATGATTGGCCTCCAACAACCACTACCATCTTCCTTTGTGCTAGGTATGACTCCAGCCACTGGAGAGTTTTCCCCCTGATTCCCATTGACTTCAATTTTACTAGGGCTCCTTACTGCCACACTCGGTCAAATGCTGCCTTGATGTAAAGGACAGTCACCTTCACCTCACCTCTGGAATTCAGCTCTGTTGTCCATGTTTGGACGAAGGCTGTAATGAGGTCTGGAGCCGAGTGGTCCTGGCAGAACCCAAACTGAGCATCGGTGAGTAAGCGCTGCTTGATAGCACTGTCGACGACACCTTCCATCATGTCTGAGCAACATGCGTGATGTTTTCAGTCATATTGGACTAGACTAGATAGTAAATTACAGTCTCCTTTTAGTGATAAGTTTGAAAGTGTCAGATTCAAAAACTTAGATATTTAATGAATCAAGTGTTAAAAGAAGTATTCCCCATGGCCTGTTCTCACATCTTAGTTGTGTTGCAATAAACGGAAACATAAGAAGTTTAATTCTGTTTTACAAATAGGTTTCCTAGTGACATTCTAAATTACGGGGTTTATTTTTGCTTCACTGAATGGATTCTTTGTCAAGGCTGTCAAATTGGTTTACTCTGGGAAGAGACAGCTATTTTGTAATGATTTTTAATTAAATTGCAATTAAATTATTTGCAACTAAAATGCAAGTCCGTTCACATTTCTGAGATATGTTGCAATTGAAGCCTTAACTTGTGCTGGGGTGCATTATGGGGTGAGCTTGCATGCTAATTACTTTATTATAAAGAATAATGTTTTGTCTTAAAGCATAAGGTTGATTTTACACTGGTGGCTACTATGTACTGTGGAAAATCAGTGATTTCTACTGTTCCTGTTTAATGAGTATTTTCATCATGCAGGATAAATGCCAAGCCTCTTCATGACAGTCCTGACCAGACTAACTCCAAATAAATCAGATTGAAAATACAAAGGGAAAAGTTAAAATTATCCATGTAATATGTAGAACATTTTTTTAAAATGGAATAATAGTGTCCAATCGTCTGATCATTTTTTATCTGGTTTGAACCATGTCCCTTTGTTCTACTCTTGCAATGTCTAAACATTGTCAATCAGAACTTGTAAGGAAAAAAAATTCAACTTATAGCCTTTCCAAAAATAAGTGGTTTTGAAATAACTTCATATGTCTTTCAAACTTTATTTTAAATCTTTTTAATGTATTATCACCCCTATTTAACTTTTTCTGTTTTTTTATAAGAAAGTATATATATATAATTATTATATAGGGATATATATAACTTCTGATGTGGCTGCCTGTTCACAGTCATGCTGCTATTATTTCTTTCACTTCCAATTGTTTGTGTTTTTTGTTACACATACCTAATTCATACCTAAAGGTCACATGGCTATCAATCAAAATATGGTATTCTAGACTTGTATAAAACAGTGGTGCTCACTTTTGGAACATCTGCAAGTTTATGTACCTGACTGTCGCAAGGATGTTCTAATAAGTGATATTAGTGATTAGTCACAAGTGATTGCATATCAAAGTAATTTTTTGGTTGTAAAGCGCTGTGAACGCCCTGCAGACATGTTAAGGTTCTATGTAATTGTAATTCCTTCTTTCACTGAGTCCTAAGTTTGAATGGGTTGGTTATGGGGGAAGAAACTGGGATGAGTCCTGTCTTGAATGGAGCTTGATGTAACAGACTTTGTCATATTTTACTCATGATGTTTTTGTTGGCTTCTTTCAGAGTGAAAAGAAGGAAAATCCTATGCGTGAGCTCCGCATTAGGAAGCTATGTCTTAATATCTGTGTAGGTGAAAGTGGTGACAGACTCACCAGAGCTGCTAAAGTGCTGGAGCAACTCACTGGCCAGACTCCAGTGTTTTCTAAAGGTTAGTAGTTCTGATTTCCTGCCCCCACCCCATCTGATGTACTGAATCTAATGTTTTGATCAAAATAAGACAGTGGGTATTCACCTGGGCCTGGATTCAAATTCAACTTGTACAGGATAAAAGTCTAGGGTGCTAACAAAATGCTGGGTGAAATAAGTTACAGCAGTGTCGTCCCCTCACCACAATGGGGCAGACCCACTTGGCAATCTTATTGAAGGCCATGGCATGGCTCGTAGGTATTAGAAAATTGACACTGGTACAAGGGTTTGGTGTGCCTCTGAAGGTCGGGTTTATGGTGTTTTTTCAGGCAGAGTAGGAAGAGATTAACTTTGTATCTGGTCTGTGCTTCAGTTAGGATCGATTAAAAATAAAATCGTTGGACTATAACTTGGTGTTGTAAAATTGTTTACAATCAGTTAGGATCAACATAGGAACTGGAGTAGGCCATTTAGCCCCTCAAGCCTGTTCCGCCATTCAACGAGATGGCTGATTTGTGACCTAACTCCATACACCTGCCTTAGCTCCGTATGCCTTAATACCTTTTGGTTAACAAAAATCTATCAATCTCAGATTTAAAATTAACAATTGAGCCAGCATCAACTGCTGTTTGCAGAAGAGAGTTCCAAACTTCACTCCTGAAAGTGCTGCCTCTAATTTTTAGGCTATGTCCCCTTGTCCTAGTCTCCCCAACCAGCGGAAATAGTTTCTCTCTATCTACCCTATCAAAATGTAGGGTAGATAGAGAGAATCTATCCTATATTCCAGGGAATACAACACTAGTTTGTGTAATCTTTCCTCTTAATTTAACCATTGGAGTCCAGGTATCATTCTAGTAAATGTACACTGCACTCCCTCCAAGGCCGCTATATCCTTCCTACGGTGTGGTGCCCAGAACTGAACACAGTACGCCAGGTGTGGTCTAACCAGGGTTTTGTATAGCTGTAGCATAACTTTGTATTCTAGCCTCTAGCTATAAAGGCCAGCATTCCATTAGCCTTTTTGGTTATTTTCTGCATTAATGATCTATGTACATGGACTCCTAAGTCTCTTTGGACCTCCATTGTTTTGAGCTTTTCACCATTTAGAAAGTACTCTGATCTATCCTTTTTTGATCCAAAGTGGATGGCCTCGCACTTGCCTACATTGAAATCCATTTGCCACCGTTTTGCCCAAACACCCTCCCTATGTTGTCTGCCTCTTGGTTCTGGCCCGCACCTCAGACTGTTGCTGTTGTCCAAATGAATGCACCTTGTGCTTTAGCTTTAGGCACCATCCAGAGTTCCTGCTTGGCTACTACTGAATGTGTCCCGTCCTCCAGCCTTAAGTACCATCCATCGTTCCTTCTTGGAACACTCCGACCGGTTTCGCCATCTTGCGGCTCATCAGGGAGCTACAAACAAACAGACCAAGTCCTTAGTGCGTCACTTGCAAAGGTTAGGTTTTAAAATGGTGGGCAGAGGGGGGAAACACCCTCCCTATGTTGTCTGCCTCTTGGTTCTGGCCCGCACCTCAGACTGTTGCTGTTGTCCAAATGAATGCACCTTGTGCTTTAGCTTTTAATTTCTTTGTGCTTTAGCTTTTAATCTATTAATATCTTTGTAATTTTATGCTTCCACCTACATTGCTTACAATGCTGCCTATCTTTGTATCATCAGCAAACTTGGATATGTGGCTCTTTATCCCATCATCTAAGTCGTTAATAAATACAGTGAATAGTTGAGGCCCCAACACAGATCCCTGTGGGACACCACTAGTCACATCCTGCCAATTTGAGTACCTGCCCATTATCCCTACTCTCTGCCTCCTGCCACTCAGCCAATTTCCTAACCAGGTCTATAACTTGCCCTCAATTCCATGAGCTTCAACTTTAGCCAACAGTCTGTTATGTGGGACTTTGTTGAATGTCTTCTGGAAGTCCATATAAATAACATCCATAGACATGCCCCTGTCCACTACTTTAGTCATCTCTTTAAAAAAAAAAAATTCAGTCAGGTTCATCAGGCACGACCAACCCTTTACAAAGCCATGGTGACTCTCTGATCAGCTGAAAATTCCTGAATCAGGAGAACTTTGGAAGATTATATTTAGGGCTTCTGCACATTCTTCCTTTAAAATCTTGGTATGGAAACCATCTGGTCCTGGGGGTTTGTCACTTTTTAGTGTCATTATTTTCTTTGTTACTGTTAATTTGCTTACATTTGATATGGTGAGCCCCCATCCATGATTCAAAATTAGTTTCTTTTGGGTTTCTAGCATGCTATCCTCTTCCTCTGCTGTAAATACTGACGCAAAGTATTTATTTATTTAACATGTCTGCCATTTCCTTATTTTCATTCACAGTATCACTATCTGTTTTTGAGACCCACATTGCTCTAGACCACCTTTTTCCTAATATAATTGTAAAAAAGATTAATGTAAGGAGTCACACAATACCAGGTTATAGTCCAACAGCTTTATTTGAAATCACAAGCTTTCGGAGCTTTGCTCCTTCGTCAGGTGAGTGAAGAGTTGCATAAAGGCACAGCATATATAGTCAATTCTGTATCACGTTAGATTCTTTCTTGAACACCAGTTGAGCTGGGACAAACATTCCATTTCTCAACAATGATTCTCCCCTTCATAAGCACAAAAAAGATCCCCACAAGTAAATGAGGTGACTGGCTCATACACTTTGCAACTATAGCTGTTGCATTTCCATTGAGAATTAGAATGATAGCTTCAGCTGGCATTACAACCTCAGTCCTTTTATTGGGGCACTGGATGGAACAGTTTATATCTGCAGGAAAGGATAAAACTAGTTGAACTAAGCCCAGTGCAGAAGTTTACTCGTGAATAAACTGTGGTTGAGTCCGTGGCCTAGATTCAAAGCTGTCTTGTTCTATGAACTGCAAGTGGGAACAAATCAGCACTTGGTAATCCTTTGATGTAGCAAAACTAGAAGTACATTTTTTTAAATTTCTGGTGTCTAATTTTACCCAGTGGTATTTACAGAATTTCCAACTTTGTATGTCTGTTTATTGAATACGATAAATATAATAACAACCATATGACCAACCATTAAGTTTAGAATAGTTATGGAAAGGGACAAGGAACAATCAACAGTGAAGATACATAACTGGACGAGGGCTAATTTCAGTGAGTTAAAAAGGGATCTGGCCCAGATGGATTGGAAAGAAAGATTGGCAGGTAAAACAGTAAATGAGCAATGGGAGGCCTTCAAGCAGGAGATTGTTTGGGTACAGAATAAACACATTCCTATGAGGGAGAATGGAAGGTAATCCAAAACTAGAGCTCCCTGGATGACCTGAAGATATTGAGATTAAAATGAAACAAAAAGGAGGCTTATGATAAATGTTAGGTTCTCATAATGCAGTAGAGAATCAAGCAGAATACAGAAAGTGCAGAGGAGAACTGGAAAGGGAAATGAGAGGGGCAGATGAAATGATTAGCAGGTAACATAAAAAGGAACACCAAAGTCATTTATAATCATATAAAGAGTGAAAGGCTAGTCAAAGGAAGGGTTGGGCTGATTTGGGACCAAAAAGGAAATCTTGTGGAGGCAGAGGGCTGTCCTGAGGTACTAAATGAGTACTTTGCATCTCTCTTCACAAATGAAGAGGATGTCACAGTAAAGGAGGCAGGGGTAGAGAAATTTGATAGGATAAAAATAAATAGGCACTTAAGGTTGGCAGTGTGTAAAGTAGAACAGTCAGCCAGTCCAGATGGGATGTATCCCAGGTTGCTGAGGGAGTTATGGGTGGAATTAGTGGAGGCTCTGGCCACAATCTTTGAATCCTCCTTGAATATAGGAGTGGTGCCAGAGGACTGGAAGGTTGAAAATTTTACACCCCTGTTCAAAAAAGGGGAGGGGGATAAATCTACTACAGGCCAGTTAATCTAACGGTAGTGGTAGGAAAACTTTGAGACCATAATCCGGGACAAAATTAATTGTCACTTCGAAAAACATGGGTTAATAAATGACAGCCAACATGGATTTGTTCGGGGCCAATTGTGTCTGATAAACTTCTTTGAAGTAACACAGAGGGTTGATGAAGGTAGTGCAGTTGATGATGTGCATATGAACTTTCAAAAAGGGTTTGATAAAGTACGACATAATAGACTTGTTAGCAAAATTAAAGCCCATGGGATTAAAGGGGCAGTGGCACAGTGGATACAAAATTGACCAGGGGACAGAAAGAGAGTAGTGGTGAACGGTTGTTTTCCAGACTGGAGGGAAGTATACAGTGGTGTCCTCCATTGTTCGATATTAGGACTGCTACTCTTTTTGGTATTAATTAATAACCCGAACTTGTGCGTAAAGGGCATAATTTCAAAGTTTGCAGATGACACAAAACTTGGAAATATAGTAAACAGTGGGGAGGATAGCAGTGAACTTCAGGAGGACATAGACAGACTGGTGAAATGGGCAGACACATGGCAGATGAAATTTAGTACAGAGAAGTGTGAAGTGATGCATTTCGAAGAAAGAATGAGGAGAGGCAATAGAAACTAAATGGTACAATTCTAAAGGGGATGCAGGAACAGCGAGACCTGGGGGTTCACATACACAAATCTGAAGCGGGCACGACAAGTTGATATGGCTGTTAAAAAGCATATGGGATCGTGGGCTTTATAAATCGAGGCAGAGTACAAAAGCAGCAATGTTCTGCTAAACCTTTATAAAACACTGGTTAGACCTCAGCTGGAGTATTGTGTTCAATTCTGGGCACCGCACTTTAGGAGAGGGTGCAGAGATTTACTAGAATGGTACCAGGGATGAGGGACTTCAGTTATGTGGAGAGACTGGAGAAGCTGGGATTGATCTCCTTAGAGCAGATTGTTACAGGAAGATATAATAGAGGTGTTCAAAATTATGAATGATTTTCATAGAGTAAATAAGGAGAAACTGTTTCCACTGGCAGGAGGGTCAGTAACCAGAGGACACAGATTTAAGGTAATTGGCAAAAGAACCAGAGGGGAGATGAGATTTTTTTTATGTTGCGAGTTGTAATGATCTGGAATGCACTGCCTGAAAGGGCTGTGGAAACAGATTCAATAGTAACTTTAACAAGGAATTTGATACATATTTGAAACGGAGAAAATTGCAGGGCTATGGGGATAGCGAAAGGGATGGGACTAATTGAATTGCTCTTTCAAAGAGTCAGCACAGGCACGATGGGCCAAATGACCACCTTCTGTGCTATATGATTCTATGATCCTAACCAAATGCAAACCCTAGCTATTCAATTAAATTGGTTTCAGATTAACACCAAATTTAAGTTCTAATTCCTTTCCAATGCACTTCAGTGTTGTTTGTTTCGAGTTTAATGAATGGTTCAGTAGTTTGATAATTTTGCATACCCCTAGATTATTGAAATTGAAATCTGTATTCATTGCTCTGGACTGAGCAGATGTTCAGTATTTTGATGATACAGTTGCAAATGACCGCACTCATTTCTCCAACAGCTCGCTATACTGTACGATCTTTCGGTATTAGAAGAAATGAGAAGATTGCTGTTCATTGTACAATCCGTGGAGCCAAAGCTGAGGAAATTTTAGAGAAGGGTCTAAAAGTGAGTTGTTTATAGATTTATGTATATTTTCTGTGCATTTAGAAGTCGGTTTTACTTAAAATTGACCAAAATGGTAAGTGGAACAGGCTACCAATCTACTTATATTTGTATATAAAATTTATATGTATGACACAACCCACTTGCCATGCTTAAAGTGCAATGGTAATGTTAGATTCTATTACTTTTAATGGGTAACATAATACCTTTATTAATCTTTCCACCACTGGTGGCGCTGTGGCGTGACTCAGCTAGGTCCAACTGGTCTGTTACAACAATCTAAAAGACATGCTGTTTTCTTGGCTAACTGAGTATTATCATGTTAAATATTCATTGGGTACAAGTTTTGTTTAATGAATGGACTTGTACTTTTTTTTATTTGTCTGCAATCATAAGTCTATCTGGGGGAATAGAGATTTAAAAGTGTATGATACAATTTTACAAAATACCAAATATTCAGCTAGTAATAATAGATAACTGCAATATGAATGTGTATCGACCTTCCTTTAAAATGTAAAAGTCTGGCTTCCAAGTTTGCACAGAGTAGCTGAGCTTTACAGACCAAAAATGTCTGAGGCTCAAACACTGCTGTGTATTGATTTAGCTGATCTTAGTTATGGTATAGGTATTACAACTGGTCTTGGCATCCATGAGTAATGGGAGCAGGGTTTGGGAGTCATAAATATGGCCAGGGTTCCCACATCTGATTTCCATCTAGTGACAGTGCTGGAAGTATATGTGTGTGGAGTTTAGGTGAGGATGGAATCCTGCTTGGCTGTGACTCTCCCAACAGTCAATTAACCTGCCATTACTCGCTGTTGAGGTTCACGTGAGTAATGGCTACTTGGGCATGGTATCAGAGGCTGACCAGTGCCTATGGTAATGTACTCCATGAAGGAGTTAATACATTCAGGAAGGCACAAAATTGGTGAAAAAATTAAAAATTGAAATACACTAATCTAATTATATAATAAAAAGCCATGTGTCTGTAGTAGATGTTGTGACTTCAGCGTCTCTTGTAAATGTCCATCAATTTTCTATTTCCTCATTAGATAAGTATTTTCTTCCCCACCCACTCAACTACATGCCTCGGAATAAAATGTTGTCACATAAATAACTTTAAGAAAACCCACAATTTGTGCAGAAACTTGGTTCCAACAGCTTCCTTTTTTTCCCCCTTCCAGAAACAGTACAATGTATGCTGCTGGTCCCCTGAACTCCTTGGACATTGGGTACACTGTCATCTACACCCCCAGCCAACTGACTTCTCATGTTTGCCAATGTAAACAAAATGCACATGCACAGAAGTTGCTCCCCAAACAAAGACTATGATTCCATCCATTTCTGATAGAAAAGGCTACAGATCCCCAGGGCCATTGAGTGGCTGCGGCCCCAACATATGCACTAAGGAATCTGCATCTTTTTTCAAGTGATGGCCAACTTACGGGCTACAACACTACAAAAATGAAGAACTGCCTATTCTTCCTTTCTATTTTCGGCATCTATAAACCTGCCTTTAATCCAGGCAGTCATTGACCAGTCCAGCCTACACACTGCAGGCACCACAGTACCCATGAACAACGCCATGAGATACTGACAAGTAATTTTACAATTTAGTTTTGTAATTTAAAACAGTCTTGGCTGATGCAAAGGTGCTAAGTAAAAGCTAAGTGCTTATCCATAAGGGAAGATAATTGAACCTGCTTGTTGTACAGCTCCCTCTAGCTGGTTACAGGTCTGTTGTGGGGGGGGGGGGGGGGGGTCATGGGAGTCGGCTTGAGGAAGGGAGAATCAAAGGCAGCAAGTAAAGTAACAGTACTTAATAGTGTGGGAGAAGTGATTCATCATGAAGACCAGATGGGTGTAATAAGGCATTCTTTACCTTTTAATAGTTTGAGAAGTTGCCAGTTGAAATGCACTGGGTGATGCAGGTTGTTCGAACACACTGTATCTTTACCTTTGGAACGCAGGTTTGAATCCACCCCAAGGCGATGAACACAACCTCTTCTCTGGCAGTAACAATCTTGTATGTAATGAATGAACTGTGTCCTTCAGGGAAGGCTCACTGATGTGGGAAGTGGGGGGAATGGACAATGCTGCATTAGGAGATGCTGGTCTGAAGTTTGCGTTAAGATGCTGCTGAGGCAGAATGTTCATCCTTCCTCATCTCATTCAGTTTTTTTTTCTCTTCCTGCCCCCATTTTCCCCTCCGCTTGAAGGTGCTGACTCCTGCTGAGGCACAGTTGCATAGGGGCCCATGTACCTTATCCAAATGAATGCTCTGTGCGGTATGCCTAGGTAGTGAGTATGAGCAGGATATTTGATTATGGGAGGCATCATATCTTGAGCCTTAACCTGTCCTCAATTGCTTTTCACACATTTTCACTTGGTTATTCGGTTACTTCTGTGCTGGAATCAAGAGGCGAGATCCTGGCTGATTTGTTTGCCCCTTCCCCCCCAGGAAACAAAGGCCAATTATGGAGTCCGCACTACCACCCCAGCTGAGTTCAACTCACTTGAATGCAGACCAGTCATACCTGGGATCTAGCAGGTATTACTGGCTCAGTATCCTATTGGGCAGTGTACTTATCTGCTGTGCTTTTGGGAAGCTATGTGCAAAGGGAGCTTTTCTGGGCATCCGGCCATGCTTTACGTGATCAGTGAGCATTTGATGTTGACACTGGGTGCCTATAGAAGTAAAAGTGATCCATTCTCTAGCAGTGAAGTTTCTCACCTAGAATTAATCAAAATTTATGCTTCAGATCTATATAAATATTAAAACCTTTTTCAGGTTCGAGAATATGAACTGAGGAAGAGCAACTTCTGCAACACTGGGAACTTTGGCTTTGGGATCCAGGAACATATTGATCTGGGCATTAAGTATGATCCTAGTATTGGAATTTATGGTCTGGATTTCTACGTGGTGAGTGAATGCTGAGATTTTTATAGTTACATTCTTGCAACACGCTGGCAAAGGGAGCTACTGCCCAAGTTAGAAAATGACCTATTGGTAGCCCAAAACCAGACTATCACCATTGGTCATTAATTCTGGTACAAAAATTAATAATTTGTAGTATTTAGTGCAGCTGTGATTGCACTTCATGTCATGGGGAGCTTGCTAACTTTTAAGCAGACTATTCTCACACACACGCAAAAAAAACACTCAATTTTTAACAATAGCATGTATGCCAAGTACACATACTGTTTTCAGTTATATGATGTTTTTGATTTGGGCAGATCCACATTTATAATGATCAATCAGATGATCGCTACATCTGATTGCACAGATCAATATTTCAATACCAGCATTGACTGGTGGTGAGCAGAGTCTATTGAATGTAACACCAGCTGGTTACAATACACACAACAGCATGCACTCTGCTCACCAGTACTTCAGGTGGTTGGACCCCTAATTTTAAACTGGCAATCTGTTATCAGATGGAGAATATGTTGATTGTGTAATAAGCAGTTGGTGTTGCATTCAGTTACATGCACTCATTGATGTTTGATAAGGTGGTGTAAATCTTCTTGTGGCACTATTGCTTTTGTGTTGGTCTTTGGCCACTGGCTTCCGTCGTGCAGTTCTCGGGCAACTGTTACTTGGATTGAAATAAACTTACTGCATTTTTAAGACTGCAGGCCAGGAAGTCCAATTGTTTTTTATTTAATGGATATTCCTGACTGCCAGCAGTCTTTCAGGGGCCATTCTGACAGCCGCAGTGCGATTTGATGCTACTTCACAATGACATCCCACATATTGTAGTTCTGTGCCAATCTACCCGCTGAGTAACAGCTCCCCACAAGTGCACCCATTTTACACCAAGGTCGACTGTACGTTAGAAAGGTAAATGAGGGCCAGTGGCATAGTTAGCTAGCTCTCCCAGGACCTGATTGCAATACAGCAGTAACACAACCTCAAAGTATTCACGACTCCCTGAAGAGCAAATCGACATCATCCTTTACAGCTGTGTTCCTTCAACGTACTGTTTCAGGGTGAGAAAATATTTCATAACTTATTTTGTGATGATACGGTAGACTGAGATCAGAGATACAGTACTGCTAATCTGATGAATAGCACTGAACCCCACTAGAATTTCAATAAAGCATAAAGGTATGCAACAGAAAATGTTCATATTGTTCCACTTGTAGTAGCTGCACCAGCAGTAGCATTATAGATTTGCCTTTCCGAGGTTGGTTTGTATTTGGAGAGAACATTTTGAGCTGTATATTTGAACTAGGTGAAAGTATGGTCGGTACAAGCTTGTAATTGTAGCTGATAGTGGTAGGAGTAGTTTGAGATGATGAATTAAAAGTATCAATCTGTTCAAACCAAATTGACACTATTACTGATAACTGCAATGGGGGAATGCGACGCACTACATATTAACATAAAGCATTTGTTTTATACTTCTGCACTGTAAGTCTTTTTTTCAAAATATGTAAGGAATCTTACAACACCAGGTTATAGTCCAACTCCGAAAGCTTGTGATCTTCAAATAAAACAGTTGGACTATAACCTGGTGTTGTAAGATTCCTTACATTTGTCAACCCCAGTCCATCACCGGCATCTCCACATCAAAATATATATTTATAGTTTATTGTAGTTATCTATTTGCTTGAGGTATATATTATCTCAAGTGCACAGAAGGCTCTGTTTTGTGTAACCCTGACAGCCAGCTCATATTTTAGGAATGGTTTGCAGAAAGAAGGAAAATAATTTTTTATCCTTGTTAAATTCTTGCCCAGTAATGTTTCTGTTAATAATTTGTTTTGCTTGTAATTCACAGGTCATGGGGCGGCCTGGTTTCAGTATTTCTGATAAAAAGGTCAAAAGGGGACGCATTGGTTCAAAGCACAAAATTTCCAAAGAGGAATCAATGAGGTGGTTTCAGCAGAAAGTAAGCAGCGTCTCAGATTCTATTCCCCCCCCCTCGTTTCTTCCTCCTTGTCCACAGTGACTTAAGTTCAGGGCATAATCCTTTTATACATTGGGGGAAAATGAACCATGAATTTACAGCTGGTTATGTATACTCGTATGCAGTATTACAAATCGGTCTCCATCTCCACCATGTTTAAAATGTTTAGATATCTAAGAAGACTGCAGAATAAATCCATGGGTATATCTGGGAAAAATATTTAGAAGATTTAAAAGCTTTTTTTGGTAACAACTGGATTCCTGATTAAAGTTGCCATGACTTTTCAATGTGGCATCCCCATCGCCTCGTTTCCCATACCACCCCCCCGCCTTGCAAAAATAGTGGGTCATCTGAAAGATTCATGAATGCTAAAGTGTTGCATTAAATGGAAGCTGTGCTCTCGGATACAACTATTGGAGTTACGTTTTGAGCATTTATGGTTTTTAACTTTTTAAAAAAAAATGATTTAGAATCCTACTGATCTAATAATAAGGTCCTTTGTTGGTATCCTTGTTTTAAGGTGCAATCTTTCCTCAGATAGTTTGAATTCCAGAACTACCTGTGTGTACAGTTGTGGATGTCGCTACTAGGTAGCACGTATGTTGCTTTTCCAGTGCAGTGTTAAGCTCTGATGGTTGGGTGGAGATCACAGCTGTACTCAGCAATCAATAGATCAGAGATTACTTGTATGCATCAAACAGTCAACGGACCACTCCTCCCCTATTAATCCTAAATACCACATTGACCCTTTAGCAATCTTGCTGGTGTTCGTGTTAAAAGCTCCAGGCATTAGCACTAACCAGAAATACAATGGCGAGAGGAGAAGGTGGAAATGATGATTCAGTTTAAAAATATATATTTTTTTAAACTAATCCAGGACAAAGCTCTTGTGCATTTAGAATTTTGCAAATTGCCCATTTTCAGTCTTCAGAAGCTGCATGTGGATAAAACAGTTTCGCAATCAATTAATTTAAGATTATTTTATCCATTCACTTCCCCTTGTCTCATTACCCCTGCACTGGTAATGGATAGTTGACCTATTCCCGATTCGCTTGCTCCTTAGTGACTTGCCACAAGGGTGGCTCCCAATTTCCCTCTTCACATCTAAGATTGGAAACTTAGGGGCGAGGGGGAACTGAACTGGCATAATTCCATACATTTAAATTTGTTTATTTCTCTGTAGCTTTACAATCTCTCGGGGTGCCGCTTGTATTGAATAACATTTGGGTTTCTTGTGCTGTAGATGGAAACATTACTGTACTGTAAGAGCTCTTGTAGTTTCATATGCAGCTTCTAAAATAGCATTGGAAAACATGCCTCTTTCAAACTTCTATCTGTATCAGTAAATACATAAGCTGCAACATTAGGGATAGTACTTTGGAACTGAGCCTCTGGATCTCCAGAGATTTGGGTGTGGGTAGGCAGGGATGAGGCAGACATGTTGAGGATGCATGCAAACCAGCTCCGCTTCATTCTGTTTGTCAAATGTACTGCATGCTTACTAGTGTAATCTTTGGTTAATGTTTTGTTTCTTTGTTTTGCAGTATGATGGTATCCTCCTGCCTGGAAAGTAATTTGAAGAGCACGTGAAACATGTACAATAAAAGCAAATTGAAACAGAACTATTAATGCCAGTGTCTCTTTTTTTAAAAAAAATTGTTTGACTATGGTAACACTTCAGTGGTTTAAAACTGCTGGGAGTAGTGCACTATTGAGTTACAGAATGTGTTTTGTTAACCAGGAGTTCTGGTGCAGTCTTTGATGGCTGGCAAAATTTAGCTTTTCCATAACTGCTCTAGATTTAGAATAGTTATGGAAAAGGACAAGGAACAATGAAACGTGAACATACTCAACTGGAGGAGGGCTAATTTCAGTGAGTTGGAAGGGGATCTGGATTGGAATCAAAGATTGGCAGGTAAAACAGTAAATGAGCATTGGGAAGCCTTTAGAAGGAGAAAGTTCAGGTACAGACTGGACACATTCCCACGAATGGGAAAGGAAGGGCATCCAAAGCTAGAGCTCCCTGGATGACTAAAGATATAGATTAAAATGAGTCAGAAAAAGGATTATGATAAATGCCAGTCTCCTAATACAGTCGAGAACCAAGCAGAGTACAGAGGAGAACTGAAAAAGGAAATGAGGGGCAGAGAGTATGAGAATAGATTAGCGGGTAACATAAAAGGGAATCCAAAAGTCTTTTATGAACATATAAATAGTAAAAGGATAGGACCGATTAGGAACCAAAAGGGAAATCACCTCGAGGAGGCAGAGGGGATGGTTGAGGTACTGAATGAGTGCTCTGCATTGTCTTCACTAAGGAGGATGATGCTGCCAATGTCACAGTAAAGGAAGAGGTAGAGAAATTGGATAGGATGAAAATAGATAGAGGGAGTACTTAAAAGATTGGCAGCGCTCAAAGTAGAAAAGTCACCCAGTCCGGATGGGATGCATCCTAGGTTGCTGAGGGAAGTAATTGTGGAGATAGTGGAGGCTCTGGCCCCAATCTTCCTTAGATATGGGATTGGTGCTAGAGGACCGAAGGATTGCAAATGTTGCACCCCTGTTCAAAAAAGGGGAGGGGGTAAACCCAGCAACTGCAGGCCAGTCAGCCCAGGTGGTGGGGCAATAATCTGAGACAAAATTAATTGTCACTTGGAAAAATGTGTTAATAAATAACAGCCAGCATGTTAAAGGCAAATCCTGTTTGACTAACCTGATTAAGTGCTTCGAAGTAGCAGTGAGAGTTGATGAAGGTGGATGTAGTTTATATGGACTTTCAAAAGCCGTTTGATAAAGTAACATATAATAGACTTGTTAGCAAAATTGAAGCCCATGGGGTTAAAGGGGCAGTGGCAGCATGAATATAAAATTGGTTAAGGGACAGAAAGCAGTTGTAGGGAACGGTTATGCTAAACCTTTATAAATCACTGGTTAGGCCCCAGCTAGAGTAATATGGCCAATTCTGGACACCACATTTTAGGAAGGATGTCAAGATCTTAGGGTCAAGATCGCAGACCCGACCAAAGAACACACCCACCAGCTGAACAAACTGATCAAGACCTTCGATCCAGACCTTCAAAGCATCCTACGCACTCTCATCCCACGTACTCCCCGCGTGGGAGACTTCTACTGCCTCCCAAAGATACACAAAGCCAACACACCCGGACGTCCTATCGTATCAGGCAACGGAACCCTGTGTGAGAACCTCTCTGGATACATCGAGGGCATCCTGAAACCCATCGTACAGGGAACCCCCAGCTTCTGTCGCGACACTACAGACTTCCTACAAAAACTCAGTACCCACGGACCAGTTGAACCAGGAACACTTCTCACCACGATGGACGTCTCGGCACTCTACACCAGTATCCCCCACGATGACTGCATCGCTGCGACAGCATCAATACTCAACACCAACAACAGCCAATCTCCGGACGCCATCCTACAACTCATCCGCTTCATCCTGGATCACAATGTCTTCACCTTCGATAACCAGTTCTTTACCCAAACACACGGAACAGCCATGGGGACCAAATTCGCACCCCAATACGCCAACATTTTCATGCACAAGTTCGAGCAGGACTTCTTCACTGCACAAGACCTCCAACCAACACTATACACCAGATACATCGACGACATTTTCTTTCTATGGACCCACGGCGAAGAATCACTGAAGAGACTACACGATAACATCAACAAGTTCCATCCCACCATCAAGCTCACCATGGACTACTCCTCAGAATCAGTTTCTTTCTTGGACACACGAATCTCCATCAAAGACGGGCACCTCAGCACCTCACTCTACCGCAAGCCCACGGACAACCTCACGATGCTCCACTTTTCCAGCTTCCACCCTAACCACATCAAAGAAGCCATCCCCTATGGACAGGCCCTGCGAATACACAGGGTCTGCTCAGACGAGGAGGAACGCAATGGACACCTACAGACGCTGAAAGACGCCCTAGTAAGAACGGGATATGACGCTCGACTCATCGATCGACAGTTCCGACGGGCCACAGCAAAAAATCGCATAGACCTCCTCAGGAGACTAACACGGGACGCAACCAACAGAGTACCCTTTGTCGTCCAGTACTTCCCCGGAGCGGAGAAACTACGCCATGTTCTCCGCAGCCTTCAACATGTCATCAATGACGACGAACACCTCGCTATGGCCATCCCCACACCTCCACTACTCGCCTTTAAACAGCCACCCAACCTCAAACAGACCATCGTTCGCAGCAAATTACCTAGCTTTCAAGAGAACAGCTTCCACGACACCACACAACCCTGCCGCGGTAACCTCTGCAAGACATGCCAGATCATCGACACAGATACCACCATCACACGAGAGGACACCACCCACCAGGTGCATGGTTCATACTCCTGTGACTCGGCCAACGTTGTCTACCTCATACGTTGCAGGAAAGGATGCCCCAGAGCATGGTACATTGGCGAGACCATGCAGACACTGCGACAACGGATGAACGGACACCGCGCAACAATCGCCAAACAGGAGGGTTCCCTCCCAGTCGGGGAACACTTCAGCAGTCAAGGACATTCAGCCACCGACTTTCGGGTAAGCGTACCCCAAGGCGGCCTTCGAGACACACGACAACGCAAAATCGTCGAGCAGAAATTGATAGCCAAGTTCCGCACCCATGAGGACGGCCTCAACCAGGATCTTGGGTTCATGTCACGCTACACGTTACCCCACCAGCGAACAAATGTTATCTGTTTTTAATATAACGGGTCAGTTGCTGTCTTTTCTATGTTTCTACCTCTCTATCTCTTTTTTTTGTTTTTTGTTTTTTTTGGTGATTTGTATATTCTGAGACCTGGCAGGTAACACCTGTCTGTCTGCACACTGATTGCCTTGGCAACGGGCAGTTGAAAAAACTGTCTGTTATCACCAAGCATTGTTCTGTGAATTATAAATGCGACTTCATTTCGAGGATTTCATTTCCACATCGTTCACCTGAGGAAGGAGGTAGCCTCCGAAAGCTTGTGAATTTAAAATAAAATTGCTGGACTATAACTTGGTGTTGTAAAATTGTTTACAATTGTCAACCCCAGTCCATCACCGGCATCTCCACATCAAGATCTTAGGGTGCAGAAGAGATTTACTAGAATGGTACCAGGGATGCAAGACTTTAGTTATGTGGAGAGACTGGATTTCATTTACCCCACCCTATAATGCTAATATTACACGCTGCTATGTCTTGTTAAATTTAAAATGGACTACCCAATGCACTACAGTAATGCAAAATCTAACTTGAAACAGTAGAGTGCAGCCCAATTACATGTGCTTTTCAAAAAAATCCAACCTAATTCGTAGACGAGATTCCACTACAGAAAGGTCATCTGTGGTTATGTTCTCGTGTATTGTTTTCTCTACATACACACACACCGCCCCCCAACCCACCCATAAATTGTATCTTATGTTGAACTTTACAAAGGAAGTATTGGCAACGTTTGGATTAGACCAATCCTATATCTGTGAAAGCATATATGAGGCATAGCCTAAGGAAGCACCTTATGCATCCATAATAATAATGGCGGTAAACTGATGAAACAATGAACTGTCCAGTCGTATTGCGTTGAACACATCCAGGTCAAGTTAGAAATTGTACCTCGCTATTGGAAAAACTTCTCTTCACCTGTTGCTGACCTCTTTGGATTGTCACAAGTTTCCACTTTCCAGTTCCTTTTCAGTATTTACCAATTTTTCCATCCCCCTCTAGTGATGATTTTGTTTTTATTTTTAAAAAGCTTCATTTTTGAAAGGGTTTCTCAATACACAAAAAGTAATGGACTGGCTGCAATTTTGAATTTACACCCGGAATCTATCTTTTATATTTTTTTAAAAAGTAGGAAATTTAACTCCAAGCACCATGGCTGAGCTTACTCTGCCAAAAAGCACTTCTAGTTTTGACCTGACCATCCCAGAGATTGGCCTGAGGTGACAATGCCCATCTTTTTATTGGGTGCAAAGCTGATTTTTAGCCCAATTTTTTTTTTTAAAAGTCAAAAGCAAAATACTGCAGATGCTGGGAATTGAAATAAAAACAGAAAATGCTAGAAAAAAGCTCAAAGTCAGGCAGCATCTGAGAAGAAAGAAACAGTTAAGGTCTCAGGTCGATGATCCTTTGTCAGGAATAGTTGCTCCCACCTTTGAAAAGTTCAGTCAGCTCAAGGCCTCTGAAGAAAGATGTGTTAAATGCTGTAAACATAAAATGGGGAGGAAAGATTAGAATAGACAGTAACATTAAAGTTAAGTAAGACTAAAAGAATAATTGGGGGGGGGGGGGGTTACTAGATGAGTACAAGTAAAATGATTATTTTTTGTTTATGTAAATTTGTATTGTAGATATTTAGTAGTTTAGGGTTAATCAGTAATAGTTATTTATGATGTTTGGGTGTATACTGTAATATTGCTCATTATAGTTCATACTGAGCTGAAAATTTACCAAACAAGTTGGCCCAGGACGATGGGAATTTCCCTGAACTTATTGGCAGTAAAGGGCTACAAAAAATAAAAGGGTAGATGGGCCACCTGAAAACAAAAAAAAAAATCCCTGTACTCGTAATGAAAAGCTTTGCGTTGTGGACCACGGGGAACTGGATTTGACACTGCTCTAACTCATTTCACTCAGTGCCAAGGACTCTTAATTTGATACTGGATACTTTTCATCCCAACTATCTGGGTTGATTTTGAACTTCCTGTGGCTCTTACCGACTCACTGTATTCAGTAGCCCATCAGTATAAACGAGCATTGTTTGTCACCAACTCACTGTATTCAGTAGCCCATCAGTATAAACCAGCATTGTTGCTGGGAATTAGTTTGTTTTCTCAGTGTAGTTTTCAAAAAGTTCCAATACGCTGAGCTACTAATGTTGAATTTTACTAGTACAGCTTAAATGCTACATGGGATTTATAGGCGAGCCTTGTTGAATTACCCTTACTTGTGTTCTGTGCCACAAAGGTTATAGAAAACCATGTGGTTAAATTCTTTACTGCCTTTTAAAATTTATGTCCATTAGCTATAGTATATTTGCCCCCTTCCAGCATTGATGCTTTATTAAAAGGCCTTTCTACATTGCATTTGCTCGGTGGCCTTTTAATGCAGTAGAAAGAAAGTTGATAGCTGACACAGTTATTCTGTTGGTTAGAACATGAATGCAGCTCCCTTGTTAGCTGTGAGAGTAAATGCACTGCATGGTGTGGCCATTCCAACCATAGGGTTCCAGGTTTGATTCCTGGGTTGTGGTGAGTTAGCTGATTACAACTGGAGACTCTCAGCCTCTGGGTTAAGGAGGGCAAACAAATAATAACCAGGGCCCCCGCTCCTCGGATTAAAAACTCGCATTTCAAGAAATTACAATAATTTTTAGTAAGATGTAAAATTGAGAATTTTGAGGGACAAATCAATAATAAGGTGTATGGACCAGGTGAGACTCAGTGCACTGTACTGAAAGCATCATTTCCCATGTGTTAATCTGACCCTACTGTAACATAGTAAGGGGAGGTTCATGATATGTGATGTGATATATTAGGTATTTGATTGTAGATGGTGTTAAAAATTGGAATATCTGCTTTGTTGATGTGATTTATGTGAGGATTTCCAACTGTTAGTTTTGAACAGTAGATTACTGGTTGGCTTGTTTTTTAAAAAAAAGTTTCAGTATTGCTTGTACAGATTAATATTTTTGTGACATCAGCAATCTGCAAAATCTTCAATTCATTTGGGTTAACACCACTTAATTACTTTTAAAACAATTGGACATTATTTATACAGCCACTCTGATGCAGTGATTTTGGGCGGACATCAAGACAAAAATAGCTGTACATGCTGAGTGCCTGAGACCCCATTCCAATAGGCTACTTTACATTGATTTCAGTGCCCATGGAGTGCAGTATAAATCCAGCCTTAAGCCACTTCCATAATGTTCTTTTGCTACCAGCTCCCACAGCCCAGGTCTCGGCCCAAAGACCAAGCCCTATTAGCAGAAGGTGCTATGTGACTTAGTAAGATAAATTAATTTTCTATTACTGGTGATGTGAAAATTTCTTTACTTATGTTCAGGTGTCAGCCTTGGCTCAGTGATGGCACTCTTGCCTCTGAATCAGAAGGTTGTGGGTTCAAGCCCCAAGCTCGAGAGTCGAGCACAATCTAGACTGACACTTCAGTGCACTTGTGAAGGAGTGCCATCTCTCAAGTGGATATGAAAGATTCTATGGCACGATTTGAAGAAGAGTAGGGGAGTTCTCCTGGTGTCCTGACCACCTCAACCAACATAACTAAAACAGATTATCTGAACGTTTATCTCATTAATGTTTGAGGTTGCTGCATTACAACAGTGACTTCACTTTGGGATGTCCTGAGGATGTGAAAGGTGCTACATAAATGCAAATTCTTTCTTTAATAATATTGTTGGACAGTGCTATACATAAAGGAGCTGTGTCAGCCCATCACTGTCGGGCAGGTCTTCAACTTGAGTCTAAGTAGTTATGGAGGGAGAATATTACTAGGCAATGTTCACTGACTGATCCCATTTTTATTTTGTTGTTTCACTGTAATATTTCTGGTATTTTTTAGCTTGGCAGAATGTTCCACTTGTTTCATTCTGAATGTTCTCTTGCTCTTTTTATGTTAGTATGATCAGTCATGATCACCAAGGTCATTGGTTTGCAGTTTTCACTGAAAAATGGACCAGTCACAGAAAGCAATGTCTAAAACACCCAGAAAACCCTGTAATCCCATACAATAAAAATCACTGCCTTGTTCAGTTATCATAAAACAATGGTCTTAATTATTGTATACGATACAACCCAGAATTTCATGTAATAGACATAATTTAATTTATTCAGTCACTAGTAAACCAGTGACCCTGCCAGTTGTTGCTTAAGGTTATTAGTCCACTGGACATTTCAGTGTTAAGGTTATTGGTCCACTGGATATTTCAGTGTTAAGGTTATTAGTCCACTGGATATTTCAGTGTTGAGGTTATTGTTCCACTGGATATTTCAGTGTTGAGGTTATTGTTCCACTGGATATTTCAGTGTTGAGGTTATTGTTCCACTGGATATTTCAGTGTTGAGGTTATTGGTCCACTGGATATTTCAGTGTTAATTCGTTTACCTTGTGCTTTAATGTGCTTCTGTTGCTTGATGTTCAGACATTCCTAGGACTGCACAGTCATTCATCATTTAAACAATGGAAACAAAATCTTTATAATCTCCATCAATTACAGGCTGTAGTCATTGCCCCTGTTCCAACAATAAAAATACTTGCATTTTTTTTAGAGTTTTTTTTCACTACCTTTTAAGAAAAAGGAAACTACATTTGGCAATTTCCCACACAATTTAATACAATCTATAGTTTCTGAAGTATTCAAGTAAAAACAAACTACATCAGAACCAGAACTGCCATTTAACCCCAATTACAGATCTATTATTTTTCACATTTTCCCCCACTCTTGGAATCCCAATGGGGATGGAGGGTATATGGGATAGGACATACTTCTCTTGGCTGTAAGAGTGCAGTCTCATTAATAGTGTGACTTTACAATGACATAGATTAGTGAAATGGATAGGTTCAATATGGATAAGTGAGGTAATTTTTTGAGGAAAAACCAGGAATGGGAGTACACAGTTAATGGAAAGATGCTGAAGGGTGTGGATGAATCCGAAGAAATATATCCCAGGAACAAAAATGATTTTTGCAGGTCTCCAGAAGAAGAGTGAGCGTGAAGACTTGATAGCTTACCTTAAATCTGCCACCGCCAAGTAATGTTCAGCCACAGCATCTCCTGCCTTTATGTGGGGGTTACTGTTGACCATCTACTGAATCCCTTCCTGCCCTCTCTCTCTCTGATAGGTTCACGCAGACTACTCAATTTTTAACAAATCAGGCTGAGGAATACTTTTTGTAAAAATCTCCAGCAAATTTTAATTTAACTTAAAAAAAAATGCTGCTGCTAAACATATACACAAACAAAACCCACAAGATATTCCAATTCCAGTATTGGAACTGAATGGCCTCTTGCTCAGATACATAACCAGATTGTAATCCAGATTGGTCTGAGACACTGAGCCTGAGGAAAATATCGAGAGCAAACTCCACCCCCCCCCCAATAAAAACACCATATTTCTCTTTCAACCTGCTGTGCATTTCCAGCACTCTTTTTTTTCTGCCAAGTTATTGATTTTTCTGTTGTCTAAAATAGCCATTAAAATGGATAGAATTTTCCAGCCCTCATATACTTAGGATTTTGATGTTAGAGTGTAATTTCTTTTTGTTATTTAGGCCTATCCTCTTGAACTTTCAGTAGTTGCAGCAAAATCTATTACTGAAGCAAATCAGACCACTTGCATCTAATGTATTTTAATTCGTACAGAACATGCTGTTTCCTTAAATTAATTAGTGAAACAGCTATCCTGTTAGAGTCAGACTGTTGTAATTCTAACATATTTCACCCAAACATGTGAATCCAGCAGTCTCAGAATTTCCTCATAGAGGTTCCATAATTCCTTTGTTTATACTGAGGTGATTTGAGCAAAATCAGAGCAGCTGAAAAGTCTGTACATGCAGCGAAAGTTCATAATTATGACAACCTCTTTTCAATCTCCCCTTAACCTCTGCTCTAAGGAGAACAACCCCAGCTCCTCCAGTCTCTCCACGTAACTGAAGTCCCTCATCCTTGTCATCATTCTAGTAAATCTCTTCTGCACCCTCTCCAAGGCCGTGACATCCTTCCGAAAGTGTGATGCCCAGAATTGGACACAATACTCCAGCTGAGGCCTACTTGGTGACTTAATCCAGTGGTCTCCTAATACGGCTCCTGAGCTGGCCTCTAAGAGATGCTTGGGAGCTTTTTGGCAGGATTCCTGCCACCTCCCTTCTCCAACCCCACCCTATGTTGTGGAAGTGCTGGGCTCCAATCAGTATCTCTCTCATCCTCCGTGAAATCAGTTTGTATTATTTCAAATGATCTCCCCTAGAAGCTGACTCATGGTGGGCTACAAATGCATGGGCGCCAGCAATTTTCTAGTACATCTGCCAAATGGCCGTTCTTGTGCGAACATGAAGAGTGAGTGTCAGCAGGTTAGTCAATTGCAGAGAGCTTTGCAGCTGAGCCCGATCTTAGCCTTACCCGGTGACCACATACATGCACTTCCTAGCGTAGATCACTGAATAGGATGCAGGAGTAGGAATCCTGGCTGATTCTTCCTCTCCAACCCAGGGGCACTATGGTCAATTGCAGTACCACGGTTGAGATCAGCTAACCCAATAGACTGGGACCATCCTGATCTGTATGGCTCAGTGCTACAATGGACGGTGCTCAGTGACTAGTGGGGTACCGCAGGGATCGGTGCTTGGGCCCCAGCTATTCACAATCTATATCAATGATTTGGATGAGGGGATCAAATGTAATATTTCCAAGTTTGCTGATGACACAAAACTAGGTGGGAATGTGAGTTGTGAGGAGGATGCAAAGAGGCTTCAAGGGGATATAAAGAGGCTAAGTGAGTGGGCAAGAATATGGCAGATGGAATATAATATGGAAAAATGTGAAGCTATCTACTTTGGTAGGAAAACAGAAAGGCAGAGTATTTTTTTTAATGGTGAGAGATTGGGAAATGTTGATGTTCAAAGGGACCTGGGTGTCCTTGTACATGAGTCACTGAAAGCTAACATGCAGGTGCAGCAAGCAATTAGGAAGGGAAATGGTATGTTGGCCTTTATTGCAAGAGGATTTGAGTACAGGAGTAAAGATGTCTTACTGCAATTATATACGGCCTTGGTGAGACCGCACCTGGAGTATTGTGTGCAATTTTGGTTTCCTTACCTAAGAAAGGATATACTTGCCATAGAGGGAGTGCAACGAAGGTTCACCAGACTGATTCTTGGGATTGTCGTATGAGGAGAGATTGAGTAGACTAGGCCTGTATTCACTTGAGTTTAGAAGAATGAGAGGTGATCTCATTGCAACATACAAAATTCTTACAGGGCTCGACAGGGTAGATGCAGGGAGGATGTTTCCCATGGCTGGGGAGTCTAGAACCAGGGGTCACAGTCTCAGAATAAGGGGTAGGCCATTTCGGACTGAGATGAGGAGAAATTTCTTCACTCAGTGGGTGGTGAATCTTTGGAATCCTCTACCCCAGAGGGCTGTGGAGGCTCATTCATTGAGTGCATTCAATACAGAGATTGATAGATTTCTAGAGAGTAAAGGCATCAAGGGATATGGGGATAGTGAAGGAAAATGTCATTGAGGTAGAAGATCAGCCATGATCTTGTTGAATGGCGGAGCCGGCTCGATGGGCCAGATGGCCTACTCCTGCTCCTATTTCTTATGTTCTTACTACACTGGGTGCTCAGTACTATGGTGCTCAGTGCCACATTGGGGAGTGTTCAGTAACACAATAGGCGATGCTCAGTACCACACTGGGCGATGCTCAATATCACACTGGCTGGTGCATTAAGCCAACGGGAGATAAACAATCTAAAGGTGAGTCCACCCAATATATTTTTACTCTTTGAAATTGAACACAAAAACAAAATTACCTCTGCGAGATATGCCATTGAGTACACTGGTTGGGGTGGGTGGGGGGGGGGGGGGGAATAGATTATTTAAATTTGCACAGCTCCGCCTTGGTCCAAATCCCTAGCCCATGCTGCATTCTCCAGCCAACTGCTCCACTCCACCGCCTATGTTCTAGATTACCCATGAGCAATGCCGTGGGAGATCGATTGGCATTCCAGAATTTTTTAACTCATCACTAGTGATTGCTAACGAGGTGTTTTTAAAGGAATCCCCACGCCAGCAGAAATAGTTGTTCCTGTTAGGGTTACTAGTCATTAATAAGATGTGATTATAGATGATAGACAATTAAAAGAATGAACAAAGCCTTATTGTTTCAGTGCAATGTGGAGTTGGAGCCAGCAAGGGGAGCTACAGCTGTGCACACCTCTTACCTCACTATAAAAGGAATACAGTCTTCATTGAAAATCATCTGACAAACCTTTTTTTTTTGGTTGCTTACAAACAGAAGTCATATTGATGTAAATCTTGTTAAAATTGATCATTGCTGTGCTTACGCATGAGGAAAATTATATCCAGCTTTTCTCTCCCTGCCAATAAATATTTTGAAGTTTGCCTTCATTTATTAATGCCAATAATTCCTTCAGATATTAAATGCGTAGTCCATAACAGGGCACATTGTCATGGTCTGCAGAAAGAGTGGGCTTGTTGGACAAAATGGCCTTTTCCTGTTTTACCTTTTTTTATATTGCTCCCCCGCCCCAATTTTCTCCACCCTCCTGAAGGCACTGACCTTTGCTGACATATGGTTGCACAGGCACCAATCCGCCTCTGGCACCTTTCTCTCTTCATGAAATGACAGGCTATTTGAGTTCAGAGACGGTCAAAGCCAAGCCTGACCACATCCTCACCCAGTATTCATATATGCACTGTCCAGCAAGGGCTAATAGATAGGAATCAGGAGTAGTAGCCCTGGTTTAATGTTTCACTATGCTATCCCAAGCATGCAGAGGTCAATTATAGCACTGGCAATCGGGACTGGGACCTTCTAGTCTGCATGACTTTGTACCACAAGGTGGACATTCACCCACTAAGTCACTGTGGGAGCTTCCATTCTACTTATGCTCCAATTGAAAATGGTTTGAATAACACTTTCCATCATGATATTGCATATTTAATATATTGACAGGCAATAAGGTTAAACAAGGTTGTTGTCATGTATGTTACTATACCTGCGAGTCCACTACTAGAAATGCTAAACAAAAGTATTAATTATTGTCTTCCTACCCTTCCACCAGTTTTCCTTTCTGATGCATTCCACAGCTATGACATACTGATGGTCCACTTACTTTTTGGTTCACTGTTTTCCTTTAACTCTAATCTTAATGAGCTTGACAAAGAACATTGCTCCATTCTGTTCTACCACTATGACCAACGTCATCCAAAATCAAGCTTTCTCCCACCATATCCAATGAGGCACATACTTGTGATGCCATCACTCCCTCCTATTGTCCCCAAGATATTTGCCTTTGAACGAGCCCCATCTTACCCTTCCAACTCTTGCCTTGAAAAGGACTAGATACGACCGGCTGAAAAAAGCACCAAGTTCATATATAAGCCTTCTGATTTGAGGATTTAAGGATTAAATCCAATAACTCTTGAATTTCAAAATTAGGGTAAAACCCAACAAAACTCAGAAAATGTCATCGTTAGCACACTGTATTCCTGGTACGGGCACACACAACGATTTCTCCTTCTGGCATAGGAAGCACTTCATCTTCTCCCCATACTGAAAGCACCAATGTGCAGCATGCAATGTAGTTAATTGGTTGAATGAAAGTCTGGGGGGAGGAGACACTGAGGATGGAGCTAATGATCCATACCAACTCCTTTTAGCATGATACATTATGAAGACAACAAGAACAAATTGCATTTATACAGAACCTTTAGCTTAGAAAACTTTCAGAGGGGAAGAGAAAATATATCAAATAGTTAAAGGAACAGACACCAAACCATGGTAGGAGAGCTTGATCAAAAGCTTGATCAAAAAGATGAATTTTGAGAAGGTTTTTTTAAAGGTGGAGAGAGAAATGGTGAAACAGGGTTGTAGAAAGAGAATTGTAGACAGTAGGGTCAAGATGGGTGGATGGATATACAAAGGGCCAGAGACGGGGAACCGAAGAATTCAGGAGGGAATACGAAGCTGGAAAAGTTTGCTGAGGTAGGTGGGGAGACTTTACGGAACTTGAAGATGAGGATTTTAAATTCAATATACCGTGGGACAGGAAGCCAACACAGGTCAGCAAGAACGGGAACGATGAACAAATGAGACAGGATACAGGCGACTGAGTTTTGGACAGTTTTGAGTTTTGGAGGATGGGAGCAATGGTTCAAGGACAAGGTCCACTGTTAGATAATTCCTTCCTTATCCTTTAACAGATTCGAAAAGCTAGAGACAGCAATATGTCTGATAATTAACTTCATTTATTATTGTTTCAAATCATTCATCTTAAAACTTCATACAGAGCAGTACACATTACACGTACAACAATAACAAGAAATTGCATTCCTTTAATGTGGTAAAATGTCCCAAGGCGCTTCACAGGAGCGATTATCAAACAAAATTTGACACCGAGCCACATAAGGAGATATTAGGACAGGTGACTAAAAGCTTGGTCAAAGAGGTAGGTTTTAAGGAGCGTCTTAAAGGAGAGACAGTGAGGTGGAGAGGTTTAGGGAGGGAATTCCAAGACAATTGAAGAAACAGCCGGCAATGGTGGAGCAATTAAAATCGGGGATGCACAAGAGGCCAGAATTGAAGGAGTGCAGAGATCACAGAGGGTTGTAAGGCTGGAGGAGGTTACAGCGATTGGGAGAGATTTGAAAACAAGGCTGAGAATTTTAAAATCGAGGTGTCGCCAGATCGGGAGCCAATTAGGTCAGTGAGCATAGGGGTGATGGGTGAATGGGACTTGGTGCAAGTTAGGATACGGGCAGCAGAAGTTTAGACGAGCTCAAGTTTGTGGAGGAAGCAAGGCAGGAGGCCGGCCAGGGGAGCATTGGAATAGTTAAGTCTAGTGGTAACAAAGGCATGGATGAGGGTTTCAGCAGCAGATGGGCTCAGGCAGGGGCGGAGATGGGTAATATTACGGAGGTGGAAGTAGGCGGTCTTGGTGATGGAGCGGATATGGGGTTCGGAAGTTAATCTCAGGGTCAAATAAGACGCCAAGGTTGTGAACAGTCTGGTTCACCCTCGGACAGTGGCCAGGGATGGAGTCGGTGGCTAGGGAACGGAGTTTGTAGCGGGGACTGAAGACGATGGCTTTGGTCTTCCCAATATTTAGTTGGAGGAAATTTCTACTCATCCAGTACTGGATGTCGGACAAGCAGTGAGACAAATCAAAGGCAGTGGAGGGGTCAAGAGAGGTGTTGGTGAGGTAGAGCTGGGTGTCGTCAGCATACATGTCGAACCTAACATTGTGTTTTCGGATGATGTCACTAAGGAACAGCATGTAGAAATAGTACAGCGCCAAGGATAGATCCTTGGGGGACTCCAGAGATAACTGTGCAGGAGCGTAATGTCTAAAGCTTGTAGAGAACTTAGCGGGAATCGTGAGCGTGGCTTAACCAAGCCTGTTCATGTTACCTCTGCTGTTTATTGATGGGATGTACAGGTTATGGTGCAGGACAATCTTGGTAGAGTCAGGACCAGGACTGCGTTCTACGCCATGGTGAGAAATGAGACAACTGCGATGCTGGATGAAATCGTGGGAGTGTTTGTTCAAACGGTAGGATCCTGCATTGATTGGGTGAAGACAGCAATCATGGATAAGGACATTAACTAGATCAACACATTCAAGAAGCACCTCCCAGCTGTCATGGTCTTACTCTGCCAGTTCCATGTCATAATGAACGTGAAGAGGGAGGTGTGCAGTTACAGATTGGATCATCCTAGAAAGCAGCAATTATTTAACATCTGCAGGGAGATGGTTCATACAGGTTCTGAGGAGAGACTTATAGGGAGAGGTTGGATAGACTGAGACTTTTTTCCCTGGAGAGTAGGAGGTTTAGGGGTGAACTTATAGAAGTCTATAAAATAATGAGGGGCATAGATAAGGTAGATAGTCAAAATCTTTTCCCAAAGGTAGGGGAGTCTATAACGAGGGGGCATAGATTTAAGGTGAGAGGGGAGAGATACAAAAGGGTCCAGAGGGGCAATTTATTCACTCAAAGGGTGGTGAGTGTCTGGAACGAGCTGCCAGAGGCAGTAGTAGAGGCGGGTACAATTTTGTCTTTTAAAAAGCATTTGGACAGTTACATGGGTAAGATGGGTATAGAGGGATATGGGCCAAGTGCAGGCAATTGGGACTAGCTTAGTGGTATAAACTGGGCGACATGGACATGTTGGGCCGAAGGGCCTGTTTCCGTGTTGTAAACTTCTATGATTCTATGATTCTAAGTCGTGTAGAAAGGATTGGGCAGCTTCACCTACCCCTACAGGAGTATCTGTTCATTAACTGGGTTCCGCAGGAGGAGAAGTGGGCGGATTGTCCCCGAAGTACCGTTCTGACTTTCCGGAACAACACCAATAATCAGATTGAGTCGGAGAATGCCAAGATAAAACACCTGCTCCACTCCTCTTCATCCACGAAGAAATGCATTTAATCGCTGATCTCCCACAATGAGATCCTGGATGAGAAGCATTCCTACTCCACATTCCTCTTTCAAGCACGTTGCAGAGTCGCCTGCAGATCTACAATCGTTATATGCAGAGTTCACCAATTATACTGTGAACCAGATGTAGGGAAATCATCAAAACCTGTTTGCAGTGAGTGTAAAGCTTGCAGGAAACTGACAGTCATTGTGACTTTTGGTGACACTCTGCAGCTGCCCCTTCTGGCTTCAGTATTTGTCACCCTGCAAACACGCTGTCATTGTGCAGAGGCATTTATGTTTGTCTCTCGGGAGTCTTGCCCCAGACAGCCTCGGTGATCATTTCGATCGCACGTTGAACTAGATGTGGCTGCTGGAGTTGTTGTCACTGAAGCCTGGTCACAGCCCTCACCAGCCATGAGAAGCACTGTGTAGCTGCAGACATCGCGCATCGTCTAAATTTCATCTTGACCAGCAGCAGATCAGAGATTTTCCTACAAGGAGTGAACGGGCTTGAACGACAGATTCACAACTGGCAGCGAGGACTGGGAGATGAGATGGAGTGCCTTGATCTAATGGCTGGGCCAAATAACACATTGCAGACTTTGCATGAAGTGGCTTTGGATGAAAGAGGTCCCACTGTCCCAACTATCTTTGGTGACTGCACACTGCATCAAGGGTCGTGAGGACATCAACACCACCTCACCATCCCTGGCTGACAATGCTCCTGGCCCCTGGTCTCCTGAGCACCATGACCATACAGCTGTCTACCTGCACGCCACTCCACTTCCCTCGCCCGAGAAGCCCTTTTCTCAACGGCCTCTCACACTGGAAGAACCAGGCATCTCACGGGCCATATTGGAAGAAAACAATGCCGCTTACACACAGCCACCAGCTTCCTTGCCTATTTCGACACCTGGGAAGATAACCGCACAGCGCCTCCAGTAGCTCCGAGGTTGTCGACTGGTGGGCGCCAAAACAACGAGGCCGCCCGAAGGTGGTAGGACAAGTTGATAAGGCGGTTAATAAAATGTATGGGATATTTGGTTTTGTAACTAGGGCATTGAATACAAAAACAAGGAAGTCGTGCTAAACCTTTATAAATCACTGGGTAGGCCCCAGCTAGAGTTACATTGAGTTACATTGGGCTCGATTTTAAAAGTAAAAAGCAGGTGGGTTGTGGGCAGGGGGGGCATTGAAAATTGCCATCATTTCAGACCCACCTCCAACCCGCTCATTTACGGTTTTCACAGGGGCGGTATGAGGGGCGGACGGCCAACCCGGTCCCAGGAGGCGGGTCGGGCCTTAAAACCTTGCAAGAAGGCTTCAGGCCTCCATTTTTAATTAATTGCCCATTTCAACCCCGGGGGGGGGGGCCGGGATTCCTGGGCCATCTGTTTTACGCACCTGCACGACTCCCCCACCAACCCCTCTGATAGCGGACCCCCCCCCCCCTCCGATCGCAGGCCTCTGACCCCGACCCCGATCCTCACCCTCCGACCCCGATCCTCACCCTCCGACCCCGATCCTCACCCTCCGACCCCGATCCTCCCCCTCCCCTGACCCCAATCCTCCGATCCCGACTCCGATCCACTGACCCTCCACCTCAACGATCACGGACCCCCACGATGACCCCCGATCCCCCCCCAATGACTGACCCCCGATGACTCGTGACCCACCGTGCCCTCCTATGCCCACCCTCGCCCCTTGCCCACCCATGCGCCCCCCCCCCCAAATCCATGCAATCAAAGACTTACCTGAAGACTTACCTGAAGACGTCCTCTCCCTGGCTGGTCTCCCGTCCGACTGAGACCAGCCTGTCAATCAGCAGGTCAGTCGGACGGGAGACCGACAAAAAAAAAAATAAAAGATGTCCTTACGTCAAAATCGTAAGGACGTCCGGGAAACCCGGACTAATGGATTTCCTAACCTCAAATTGACTCCCCGCCCCCTTCCCAGCTCCATTTGAAAATTGAGCCCATTAAGTCTACAGCACAGAAACAGGCCATTCGGCCCAACTGGTCTATGCTGGCGTTTATGCTCCACACGAGCCTCCTTCCCCCCCTACTTCATCTAACCCTATCAGAATATCCTTCTATTCCTTTCTCATTCGTGCGCTATTGGATTTATTAGTGACTATCTTATATTGATGACCTCTAGTTTTGGACTCCCCCACAAGTGGAAACATTTTCTCCACTTCTACTCGATCAAACTTTTTCATTATCTATTGTGTATAATTCCGGGCACCACACTGTCGGAAGGCTGCCAAGGCCTTGTAGAGGGTACAGAGAAGATTTACTAGAATGGTACCAGGGATGGGGGACTTCAGATATGTGGAGAGACTGGAGAAGCTGGGGTTGTTCTCCTTAGAGCAGAGAAGGTTAAGGGGAGACCTAATAGAGGTATTCAAAATTATGAGGGGTTTTGATAGAGCGAGTAGGGAGAAACTATTTCCTCTGGCAAGTGGGTCGCTAATCAGAAGTCAGAGATTTAAAATAATTGGCAAAAGAACGAGAGGGGAAATGAGGAGAAATATTTTCACACAGAGGGTTGTTAAGATCTGGAACACACGACGTGAAAGGGCGGTGGAATCAGATTCAATAGGAACTTTCAAAAGGCAATTGGACAAGTACTTGAAGAGAACTAATTTGCATCGTTATGGGGAAAAAGACTGGGGTGTGGAACTAAATTAGACGGCTCTTTCAAAGATGCACGACGGGCCGAATGACCTCCTTCCGAGCTGTAAGATTCTATGATTCCATGACTGACACACACTGCGGTTTCTGCCATGTGAGCGACCCACCCAGCTTTCGAAGCACAGGGCCGATGACTTCATGGGTGGAGTGCGAACGTGAATTATGCTCTCGGTGGTGTCTTTCTTGCTGCTTCCTACCTGGAGTGGGTCGCCACGCGTTTCTGTGAGAATGCTGCCCCTCGTGACCAATGACGCAATTGTGCCTCGGTCTATACACGTTGCCTCCAATATACCGTACTTGGAAAATGTAGCTGAGGCCCTTTCATTCTCAGTTCAAAGAGTTGTTGAATTTAAATTCATCTCTGTTGTGAAAAAAAAGTTTTATTTTGATAATAAAATGTGGTGGAGCTCCACGACGTGACAAGAAATTTCCTTCCAGCCTTTTGGTAGAAAGAGGCATGAAGGGGGAAAAAATTGGTTAAGGGTCCGTTCTGGGCGATGATGCGCTAACACCCCGTGCCCGACGGACACAACTTTGGACCCAAGGGAGCACTTACCCACAGTCAGCGTTCAGTTCCTGGCCTTGCACCTGGAATCAATGCAATTCAAACTTTCCACCACCAGAGGGAGTTCCATCTCTTAAAGGGAGGATGTTTCTTAGAAATCTCTTAAAGATTCTAAGCTGGTACCTGCTACAGAGATCAGACATCGTACACGTAAAACACAGATGCAGATCCCATCCCTGTGTTTACACACTGATGGGTTATGTTAAAACATTGAATAAAGGTTGCGCACTATTAGATCCCACATCCTCCAATCTGCACACCAGACCTCACCAATCTGCCGATCTGAGTTGGTACCAGGCCTGTGAGAGTGCATGCACCAAGGTTCTCTGCTGATGTACTAGAGACCTTGGTGCAAGAGGTGGACAGAAGGAGGGACATCCTATATCTGCAGTGGGGGTGTGGAGGAGGGGGTAAAGCAAGAGACCCTCCAGACATATACTCAAAAGGCAGTGGGAGGCAGCGGGGGACGAAGTCAATGCCAGGCGCATATCATCATGAACATGGATGCAGTGCAGGAAGAAGTTCAATGCTTTGACATGAGTGGTCAAGGTGAGTGAGGTCAACTGTCAAGTGGCGTCTCCGACCAACTGCACCACGCACTACACCCCCATCACCCACATACCAACAAACTCTTTCCATCAGTACTCAACTCTTCCAATCAGATGCTTCCTCTCACCCTTACACATTACCACTGTTGCAAGCCGCCCATCCACAAATCACAGGCCACACACACTGGTAGCTATTCAACCATGACAGGCACATCACCCAGACACACGTCCCACTTTCTTGCAGGAGAAGGTGGCGCATATCAAGAGGCAGCAAACGGCAGTGGCATTTAGCCCCTCGAGCCTGTTCTACCATTCAATGAGATCATGGTGGATCTGTGACCTAACTCCATATACCCGCCTTAGCCCTATATGCCTTAATACCCTTGGTTCACAGAAAACTATCAATCTCAGATTTGGAATTAACAATTGAGCAAGCATCAACTGCCGTCTGCAGAAGAGTGTTCCAAACGTCTCCCACCCTTTGCGTGTAGAAGCATTTCCTAACTTCACTCCTGCACGTCCTGGCTCTAAATGTTAGGCTATGTCCCTGCGTCCTAGTATTCAAATATAGGAGACCTCCAAAAACAGTTACAAATGTCTCGGCAGTCAGAGGCAATAATCCAGCCACTAACCTGTAAATCCTGCATGGTCCCTTTAAATCTCGCTGTTTGGGGGGGTCCTCCAGGCACTCTGAGACACGTTCAGATGGTCGGGGTTAAGACTCTGCATTGAGTCTTTAACAGGCTGAACAAATGGGGCCTGATGTGACTCTACCCTGGGGTCTCACGTTATAACCTGGTCCCTCACATTATACCTGACCCTGTCAGGGATGTGAGAGGAGGGAGCTCACCAAGTAATTAATTTGCTGACCAGGTAAGTAGTTTAGCAATTTCTTGCAAACAATTCTGGAGGAGCCATAGCATAGCATATACAATATATACAAAATTGCTACAACGCCGGTTTTCAAAAGCATGAGCTGATATGCCTCGCCAATGCCGGTGGTGGAATAGCAAAGGATGAGGCTGAAAGAGAAGAGGAGTCTTAATAGATTCAACGCTAAACGCAAAACATGTCCAATCAAAGCGGGGCAGAAATCAACAAAGCTAACAGGATATTAGCCAAAATTGTAGTATATGTGAGTTAGAGGAAGTAACGAGCAAACTTTGTAGTGTTCCAGTAAAACCATACCTGGAATACCACATCCAGTTCTGGTCATTAAGAAACAGACATTTAAGTGCTGGAGGCAGTGCAGAGAAGAGCCACCAGGCTGATCACCAGAAACTAGGGTTTCTCAGCCAGTCTCTCACATCCCACCACCCTGCTGCAGCTCACAGAGACACTTTTCCTATCCAATGCCCCACTCTTTCAGAGAGAGGCACTTCTCACCAACCCTCCATTTATACTGGCATTCTTCCCCTTCCCATTGAATTTACCCTGGCACTGTTCATCCCTTCCCCCCAATTCACGATGGTACTCTTTACTCCACCCCTCAGTTAACACTGATACTCACCTTCCAGCTCACTCCAAAGCATGTCACCCAGTTTCTCTCTTCTTTCTCACTATACACCACTTCCAAATTTCTGCTTTCATGAAAATTACCATCGACAGTATAAAAGCACCCAAAATTAATTCCATTAGCAGCAGGACTCAGGTAGAAGCATCATGAAGCAGAGGGGGGGCTCAGTCTGCGCTGCTTTTTGTCAGCAAATGTGGACCAGGCCTTCAGAGACACTGGTTTCAGTTCACAAGAAACTCAGCCTGCCTATGGAAATTGTCATTTAGCTGTTTAATTGCTACAGCGGAGACAGTGTTGAGATTGACAACGCCTCTTCGCAAAAGCACGCAGGCGTGTTTCCGACCAATCACGCACGTGCATCGCCAACGCATGCGCACGTCTTGTGAATTTCGGCAATTTCACTGCCGGCAGCGGCATTGTCAATATTTGCGTCCTAAAAAAAAGTGCTTCAAAAAGTTCAATCTTTAACTTTGTAATTCTTCAAAGCTGCAAAAACCCTCTGCATCTTAACAGTGGTATAATGTAAATTTCAGTCAAAATAAATCCATACCACACATCTTTAATTTAAAATGTATAAAGCCAAACACTTTTTATGAAAATCATAGAATCACAGTAGGAGGCCATTCGGCCCATCGTGTCTGTGCCGGCCGAAAACGAGCTATCCAATCGAATTTCACTTTGCAGCACTTGGTCCGTAGCCCTGTAGGTTACGGCACTTCAGGTGCACATCCAAGTACTTTTTAAATGAGTTGAGGGTTTCTGCCTCTACCACCCTTTCAGGCAGTGAGTTCCAGACCCCCACCACCCTCTGGGTGAAAAAATTTCTCCTCAGCTCCCCTCTAATCCTTCTACCAATTACGTTACATCTATGCCCCCTGGTCACTGACCCCTCTGCTAAGGGAAATAGGTCCTTCCTATCCACTCTATCGAGGCCCCTCATAATTTTATACACCTCAATTAAATCTCCCCTCAGCCTCCTTTGTTCCAAAGAAAATAATCCAAGCCTATCCAATCTTTCCTCATAGCTAAAATTCTTCAGTCCTGGCAATATCCTCGTAAATCTCCTCTTAGAATCATAGAATGATTACCGCACAGAAGGAGGCCATTCGGCCTGTCGATCCCATGCCGGCTCTCTGGAAGAGCAACCCAGCTAGTCCCACTCGCCTGCCCTTTCCCCCTAGCCCTGCAAATTTTTTCCCTTGAAGTACTTATCCAATTCCCTTTGGAAAGCCATGATTGAATCTGCCTCCACCATCCTTTCAGGCAGCGCATTCCAGATCATAACCACTCGCTGTGTAAAAAGGTTTCTCCTCGTGTCACCTTTGGTTCTTTTGCCAATCACCATAAATCTGTGTCCTCTGGTTGTTGAGCCTTCCGCCAATGGGAACAGTTTCTGTCTACCCACACTGACTAGACCCTTCATGATTTTGAATACCTCTATCAAAAATCTCCTCTTAACTGTCTCTGCTCTAAGGAGAACAACCCCAGCTTCTCCAGTCTATTCACATAACTGAACTCCCACATCCCTGGAACCATTCTAGTAAATCTTTTCTGCACCCTTTCTAAGGCCTTCACATCCTTCCTAAAGTGTGGTGCACAGAATTGGACACAATACTCCAGTTGTGGCCGAACCAGTGTTTTATAAAGGTTTATCATAGCCTCCTTGCTCCTGTACTCTATACCTCTATTTATAAAGCCCAGGATCCCATATGTTTTTTCAACCGCTTTCTCAACCTGCCCTGCCACCTTCAACGATTTGTGCACATATACCCCCAGGTCTCTCTGTTCCTGCACACCCTTTAGAATTGTACCATTTTGTTTATATTGCCTCTCCTCGTTCTTCCTACCAAAATGTATCACTTTGCACTTCTCTGCGTTAAATTTCATCTGCCACGTGTCCGCCCATTCCACCAGCCTGTCTATATCCTCTTGAAGTCTATCACTATCCTCCTCACTGTTCACTACACTTCCAAGTTTTGTGTCATCTGCAAATTTTGAAATTGTGCCCTGCACACCCAAGTCCAAGTCATTAATATATATCAAGAAAAGCAGTGGTCCCAGCACCGACCCCTGGGGAACACCATTGTACACCTCCCTCCAGTCCAAAAAACAACCGTTCACCACTACTGTCTGTTTCCTGTCACTTAGCCAATTTCCTATCCATGCTGCCATTGCCCCTTTTATTCCATGGGCTTCAACTTTGCTGACAAGCCAATAATGTGGCATTTTATCAGACGCCTTTTGGAAGTCCATATACACCACATCAACTGTATTTTCCTCATCAAACTTCACTGTTACCTCATCAAAAACGAACAAAAAGTTAGTTAAACACGATTTGCCTTTAACAAATCCATGCTGGTTTTCCTTAATTAATCTACAGTTGTCCAAGTTACTGTAAATTTGTCCTGGATTATCGTTTCTAAAAGTTTCCCCACCTCTGATGTTAAACTGACTGGCCTATACTTGCTGGGTTTATCCTTACACCCTTTTTTGAACAAGGGTGTAACATTTGCAATTCTCCAGTCCTCTGGCACCACCCCCATATCTAAGGAGGATTGGAAGATTATGACCAGTACTTCTGCAATTACCACCCTTGCTTCCCTCAGCAACCGAGGATGCATCCCATCCGGACCGGGTGACTGATCTACTTTAGGTACAGCCAGCCTTTCTAGTACCTCCTCTTTATCAATTTTTAACCCATCCAGTGTCTCAACTACCAAGCACAAAGGTTTTCCTTGAATCTTCCATATTCTGGATTCACAATCTTAAATTGAAATGAGCATACTCTTAACATCCATAGTCACGCTCTCATAATAATTCCAGGTACCTTAATCACATTCAATCATTCAAGTCTTATTTGCTCTCATTCTCCTTAAAATATTGATTCCTTGTTATGGGTTGATTAACCCAAAAGTGCCAGATATTATGCAATGATTTCATGTCGCAAACTAAAGACCAGTCATATAATTCACATTACCAGTTTTCTAAAGTGGCCACCAATAGAAAAGCAGCATTCATAATTTAATAATTTGGTCAGGCACTTGGACTGTAAAACTCAGGTTTCAGACCCAAAAACAGAAGGACTCAATATCTCAAAAGTAACTCATATTTGTATACATACATAGAGAAAATAATGAATAAACATAAAGATAGCTCATAGAAAATGCAATGGGGTAGAAATCGCTCGGAGTGGTGAACCAGCACTGCTCACCGCTCCTTAGATTTATACTAACCCACAAACTTTCCTTCAGGCACTTCCTCGAATAGGAAGCGGAGAAGAGCCCAGTGTCAGTTCAGGCGAAGCTAGGACCCTGGGAGAAACAAGAGGATCGATCTCTCCCCTCGACCGATCAGATCGCAGCATTTTAGACAAGCTGCGTTCACTGTCTCTGCAGGCTTGAAATGTTAAACCAGGAAGTGAAAGGTACAACATTAAAATCAATGTAAGAACAATTATAGACAGTGAAAAAAGAGAGGGTAAGAAATAATTGAATTAAATAAAAGAGACAGAAGGGAAGAGTAAAAAAAAATTAAATTTTTTAATTAAATTTTTTTTTTAATGACCAAGAACTATTAAAATAAGGAATAATGAGACTCTACATTTTTTAAAGTTAATTTGTAGTTGTTTGGCAATCATTACCGTGCTGTTAAAACTTAGTTTTGACCTGTATTTTTAAGCGTACCTGTTTTGTGGCGTAAATGGTTACTTTCCAGCTGGGCAGATAAGCAAGTTTGCACTTTTTCATGATTTCTCTGATTGCAGCGTGCGATGTCCCTTTAATTCGAAGCTGTCATATCGCCTGCGAACCAGTTGGAGCAAGTTCCGGATTTCCGCATTTCACTGGGCACGTGTGAACGGCGGACCTCGCTCCTCCATTTCGCCACTAACAACGCTATTGAGCACATCGTTATTTCCCGAGCGATTTCTGCCTGAATGATTAAAGTGCTTACATTACTCCTAATATCAACGATAGGGACTACAGAGGGTTAAACTTCTTTTAGTTCTGTGAGACAGCTGCAGCATGAAACAGCAGAAAGCAGGGCACACGTTTAACGGGACAGTACATAAAAAACAAAAGAAAGTCTGCTACCCTTTTACTTCTATCCCTTTTTTCTCACAGCAATTTTAATCTCTGATGTTTGTTGTAGGCTTTTAATTTCTATTTCTTCCTAAATCTTTTCTTACTCTTTGCATATCTAACGAAGGAATTTTTACGTAACTGCTTTACAGCCTTTTATCTGTGAAAGGGCTAATACGAACTTCTCGACCTCCTGCACAATGACTTGCCTTCCTCTCTGTTGAATAAAGGAAGGGGTGTAATGGTATAGAGTACACGAGGAAGGGGCAACGAGGAACTCGTCAAAAGTCCCAGTAAATTTCTCGGTTGCTGAATCATTACAACTGCCTCTCTCAATCCTGCAACTCCCAGATCATCTTCACACCTCTCACATTTACACTTTTCACTCTCAGTTATGAGACAGTCCTTTTCTACAGAAACTTTAAATGCTTCTGAACAAGCTACTGCTGTTTGTAGATCACCAATCTTTAAATTGCTGGATTTCCCTCTCGTGCGCTTCCATTTCTAACCGTTTCTGCATCAATTTCTTATTTTCTTTTACCTTTAACTCTTTAATTAAACATTTAATTCTGTCGGACAGGGCTTTGGCCACAGCAAGCAATGTGTATCACAGCGGTCCTGTCCTTTTTAAAGAGCTCCACTAACTCACTCAGAGAATTTGTTTGTCCCATAAGAATTCCAATCTTTAGGGGTCCGTCGCCATGTCAAGCAGGATATCGGTCGACAAAATCTCCGAACTGTTCCATCGTTCAAATTAACAAAATGAACGAATATATCCCTTCTACTACTGTATGAGTTGTATCAAATCAGAGCTGGCCATTCCCGGATCTGATTTTCAAACAACTACTAGTCTGAGCTATTGCCAGTGGTCGCCGAAATGTTAGCTAATTCCTTCCTTATCCTTTTAACAGATTCGAAAAGCTAGAGACAGTAATATGTCTGACAATTAACTTCATTTATTATTGTTTCAAAACATTCATCTTAAAACTTCATACAGAGCAGTACACATTGGCCTTATGTCTAAAACTTACACGTAGGGAATTGTGAGCATGGCTTATCCTGTTCACACTAGCTCATCTTGAAGGCAGCAGAAGCTCCGACTGAGTGAAATTTGTATCTCTTTTTACACCATTATCTTTCATTGTCCAGCTCTTGCTGGAGTCAACTCTATACTGGGTGTTTACTGATCCATAGATTGACGGACAGTTATGGGGGGCCTTATGTCCTGTTAAGTTGAATCTTTGCTTGGTATCTTTGCTCTTTCTCAATTATAGCATTTGTTGTACAAGCGTTTGAGGCCTTGTCTTTTGTAACAAAGAGGCGAGAGTGGAACCTGAGTACATAAACCAGGGAGAGCGGAGACCTGAGTACATAAACCAGGGAGAGCAGGACCTGAGTACATAAACCAGGGAGAGCAGGACCTGAGTACATAAACCAGGGAGAGCAGGACCTGAGTACATAAACCAGGGAGAGCAGGACCTGAGTACATAAACCAGGGAGAGCAGAGACCTGAGTACATAAACCAGGGAGAGCGGAGACCTGAGTACATAAACCAGGGAGAGCGGAGACCTGAGTACATAAACCAGGGAAAGCGGAGACCTGAGTACATAAACCAGGGAGAGCGGAGACCTGAGTACATAAACCAGGGAGAGCGGAGACCTGAGTACATAAACCAGGGAGAGTGGAACCTGAGTACATAAACCAGGGAGAGCAGGACCTGAGTACATAAACCAGGGAGAGCGGAGACCTGAGAACATAAACCAGGGAGAGCGGAGACCTGAGTACATAAACCAGGGAGAGCGGAGACCTGAGTACATAAACCAGGGAGAGCGGAGACCTGAGTACATAAACCAGGGAGAGCGGAGACCTAAGTACATAAACCAGGGAGAGCGGAGACCTGAGTACATAAACCAGGGAGAGCGGAGACCTGAGTACATAAACCAGGGAGAGTGGAGACCTGAGTACATAAACCAGGGAGAGCGGAGACCTGAGAACATAAACCAGGGAGAGCGGAGACCTGAGTACATAAACCAGGGAGAGTGGAGACCTGAGTACATAAACCAGGGAGAGCAGAGACCTGAGTACATAAAATGGGGAGAGTGGACCTGAGTGTATAAAATGGGGAGAGTGGGACCTGAGTGTATAAAGTGGCGAGATTGGACCTGAGTGTATAAAGTGGGGAGAGTGAACCTGAGTGTATAAAGTGGGGAGAGTGGGACCTGAGTGTTTAAAGTGGGGAGAGTGGGACCTGAGTGTATAAAGTGGGGAGAGGGGGACCTGAGTGTATCAAGTGGGGAGAGTGGGACCTGAGTGTATCAAGTGGGGAGAGGGGGACCTGAGTGTATCAAGTGGGGAGAGGGGGACCTGAGTGTATCAAGTGGGGAGAGGGGGACCTGAGTGTATCAAGTGGGGAGAGGGGGATCTGAGTGTTTAAAGTGGGGAGAGGGGGACCTGAGTGTTTAAAGTGGGGAGAGGGGGACCTGAGTGTATAAAGTGGGGAGAGTGGGACCTGAGTGTATCAAGTGGGGAGAGGGGGACCTGAGTGTATCAAGTGGGGAGAGGGGGACCTGAGTGTATCAAGTGGGGAGAGGGGGACCTGAGTGTATAAAGTGGGGAGAGTGGGACCTGAGTGTTTAAAGTGGGGAGAGTGGGACCTGAGTGTATAAAGTGGGGAGAGGGGGACCTGAGTGTATAAAGTGGGGAGAGTGGGACCTGAGTGTATCAAGTGGGGAGAGGGGGACCTGAGTGTATAAAGTGGGGAGAGGGGGACCTGAGTGTATAAAGTGGGGAGAGTGGGACCTGAGTGTTTAAAGTGGGGAGAGTGGGACCTGAGTGTATAAAGTGGGGAGAGTGGGACCTGAGTGTTTAAAGTGGGGAGAGTGGGACCTGAGTGTATAAAGTGGGGAGAGTGGGACCTGAGTGTTTAAAGTGGGGAGAGTGGGACCTGAGTGTATAAAGTGGGGAGAGTGGGACCTGAGTGTATCAAGTGGGGAGAGTTGGACCTGAGTGTTTAAAGTGGGGAGAGTGGGACCTGAGTGTATAAAGTGGGGAGAGTGGGACCTGAGTGTTTAAAGTGGGGAGAGTGGGACCTGAGTGTATAAAGTGGGGAGAGTGGGACCTGAGTGTATCAAGTGGGGAGAGTTGGACCTGAGTGTATAAAGTGAGGAGAGGGGGACCTGAGTGTATCAAGTGGGGAGAGTGGGACCTGAGTGTATCAAGTGGGGAGAGTTGGACCTGAGTGTATAAAGTGGGGAGAGGGAGTCCCAAATAATCGAAAATTGACGTCACAACACAAGCAGGAGCAGCGGGGGTAAGTTACAGATAAGTATTTCGTTTGTTGCTTTGTGTTCTTGGTGGTTAGTATTAAGTTAGTTTAAGTATTTAGTTTATTGGTTCGTGGTTTTTTCGTGGTTAGAGTTTTGGTGTTTTGGTATTTGCTAAACAATTAAGTTGCCTCAAAGCTAAGCAAAGTTTTAAACAACTGATAGCTAACATGGCAGGACAGCTGGGGCCTGTCACATGGACGTCCTGTGCCATGTGGGAACTCCAGAACACTTCATGTGTCCTGGAAAACCACATTGTGCAGGAAGTGCTGCCAACTGCTCAAGCTCGAGCTCAGAGTTTCTGAGCTTGAGGGGCGGCTGGCGTCACTACAGTGCATACGGGAAGCTGAGAGTTTCATGGATAGCACGTTTCAGGAGGTGGTCACCTTGCAGCTACAAAGAGCTCAGGCGGAGAGGGAGTGGGAGATCAGCAGGCAGACTAGGAGGAACAGGCAGGCAGTGCAGGAATGCCCAGGGAGTGTGGCACTCACAAACCGGTATTCAGTGTTGAATCCCAGTGAGGGTGATGACACCTCAGTTGAGTCAGAAGCAAATCCACGGAACCGTAGGAGGCTCAGCAGCACAAGGGGGCTCAATAAAGTGTGGAAATGTAGTTGTTATTGGGGATTCGATAGTTTGGTGTCAGGGTAAAGGACATCACTGAACGGGTGCAGGATATTCTGCCAGGGGAAGGGGAGCTGCCAGAAATCATGGTCCATGATGGAACTAATGACATAGGTAGGAAATGGATTGAGGTCCTACAGATGGAATTTCAGGAGCTAGGAAAAAGATTAAAGAGCAGGACCTCAAAGGTAGTAATCTCTGGATTACTCCCAGTGCCACGGGCTAGTGAGTGCAGAAACAGGAAGATAGTGCAGATGAATGGGTGGCTGGAGAAGTGGTACAGGAGGGAGGGCTTTAGATTCTTGGGGCATTGGGACAGATTCTGGGACAGGAGGGACCTATACAAGATGGACGGGCTGCACCTCAACAGGGCTGGGACCAATGTCCTCGCCCCTGTGGGGGAGGGTTTAAACTAATTTGGTTAACTAGTGCTGTGGGGGAGGGTTTAAACTAATTTGGTTAACTAGTGCTGTGGGGAGGGTTTAAACTAATTTGGCAAGGGGAGGGGCACCAGGATGCAGCAGCAGGGAGGAGACACAAGGTAAACTAGGAGGGACAAACAGCAACACAACAAAGAACAATATAGGAAGAGCAGGGATTAGATGGAGGAAGAAAGCAAAGCAGACTAGCGTTGTGTTGGCATGCATGTGTGTTAATGTGAGGAGTGTTACAAATAAGGTTGACGAGCTACAGGTGAAAGTTGCCACATGGGTTATGATATAGTGGCTATAATGGAGACCAGGCTCAAACATGGGCAGGAATGGGAACTAAACATTCCTGGCTACAATGTTTTCAGGAGGGATAGGGAAGGAAAAAAGACAGGAGGTGGGTAACAGTATTGATCAAGGATAATATTGCAGTTCTACAGAGGGATGATATACTAGAGGGTTCAAAGACTGAATCTATTTGGTCATATTTAAGGAACAGAAAAGGAGCTGTTACATTGCTGGGCGTTTACTATAGACCCCCAAATAGTGAGAAGGAGATGGAGGAGCAAACCTGTAGGCAAATTTCAGAGAAATGTAAAAATAATCGAGCAGTAATAGTAAGGGACTTCAATTACCCGAATATAGGCTGGGAAATAAACAGAGTAAAGGGCAAGGAGGGTGAAGGATTCCTAAAATGTGTACAGCTTTCTTAATCAGTATGTTTCCATCCCAATGAGGAAGGAAGCAGTGCTGGATCTAGTTCTGGGGAATGAAGTAGAACAAGTGGAGAGTGTTTCAGTGGGAGAACATCTGGGTAATAGTGATCATAATATAATTAGGTTTAAAGTAGTTACGGAAAGGGACAGAAAAATCAAAGGTGAAAATACCCAACTGGAAGAGAGCCAATTTCCGTGATTTGAGAAGGGATCGAGCACAGGTGGACTGGAAACAAAGATTGGCCAAGAAAACAGTAAATGAGCAATGACAGGCCTTCAAGGCAGAGATAGTTCAGGTACAAACCAAGCATATTGCCATAAAGAGGAAAGATGGGGCATGAAAAGCTAGAGCTCCCTGGGTGTCAAAGGAAATGGAGGTTAAAATATAAGAGAGAAAGGAGATTTATTACAAATGTCAGATATAGAATACAATCAAAAACCAGGCAGAATACAGAGAGTGCAGAGGAAAATTGAAAAAGGAATAAGAAGGGCAGAGAGAGAGTATGAGTAAAGAAGAGCAGGTAACCAAAAATCTTTTATGAACATGTAACAAGTAAAAGGATAGTTAAAGGAATGGTGGGGCCAATTAGGGACAGAAAATAAATCTTCTTGTGGAAGCAGAGGGCATGACTGAGGACTTTGCATCGGTCTTCACAAAAGGAGAGGATGAAGTTAATGTCCGCAGTAGAGGAGGGGGGAGTGGAGATATTGGATAGGATAAAAATAAATAGAAAGGAGATGCTAAATAGGTTGGCATCACTCAAAGTTAACATAAGAACATGAGAAATAGGAGCAGGAGTAGGCCATGCGGCCCCTCGAGCCTGCTCCACCATTCAATAAGATCATGGCTGATCTTCAACCTCAACTCCACTTTCCCGCCCGATCCCCATATCCCTTGATTCCCCTAGAGTCCAAAAACATATCCATCTCAGCCTTGAATATATTCAATGAGTCAGCATCCACAGCCCTCTGGGGTAGAGAATTCCAAAGATTCACAACCTTCTGCGTGAAGAAATTCCTCCTCATCTCAGTCTTGAATGGCCAACCCCTTGGTCATCTGGTCCAGCTGGGATGGATCCTAGGTTACTGAGGGAAGCAAAGGTGGAGATAGCAGCAGCTCTGACCACAATCTTTCAATCCTCCTTGGATATGGGAGTGGTGCCAGAGGACTGGAGGATTGCAAATGAGGGGAGAGGGATAAAGCTGGTAACTACAGACCAATCCGTCTGACATCAGTGGTGGAAAAACTACTAGAGACCATTGTTAAGGACAAAATTAATTCTCACTTGGAGAAGCATGGGTAATAAGGGACAGCCAGCACGGATTTGTTAAAAGCAAATCGTGCCTGACTAACCTGATTGAGTTCTGTGATGAAGTAACAGAGAGGGTTGATGAAGGTGGTGCAGCAGATATTATATATGTGGACTTTCAAAAGGCATTTGATAAAGTGCCACATAACAGACATATTCAGAAAATAGAAGCACATGGGATTAAAGGAACGGTGGTAACTTGGGTACGTAATTGGCTAAAGGATAGGAGGCAGAGAGTAATGGTGAACAGATGTTTTTCTGACTGGAGAGAAGTATGCAGTGGGGACCATTGCTTTTCGTGTTACACATAAATGACCTGGATTTAGGAATGGGGAGTACAATTTTGAAGTTTGCGGATGATACAAAACTTGGCAATATAGTAAATAGTGAGGAAGATAGTAGCAGACTTCAGGAGGACATGGACAGATTGGTGAAATGGGCAGATACATGACAGATGAAATTTAATGCGGATAAATGTGAAGTGATGCACTTTGGGAGGAACAACATGGAAAGGCAGTATAATCTAAATGGTACCATTTCGAGGGGGTGCAAGAGCAGAGGGACCTGGAGGTGCATATTCACAAATCTTTGAACATGGCAGGGCAAGTTGATAAGGCGGTTAAGAAAGCGTATGGGATACTTGGCTTTGTAAATAGGGGTACTGAATTCAAAAACAAGGAAGTCATGCTAAACCTTTACAAATCACTGGTTACGTCTCAGCTGGAGTATTGTGTACAATTCTGGGCACTATACTTTAGGAAGGATGTCAAGGTCTTTGAAAGGTTTCAGAGAAGGTTTACCAGGATGATACCAGGGATGAGGGACTTCAGATATGTGGAGAGATTGGAGAAGCTGGGATTGTTCTCCTTAGAACAGAGAAGGTTAAGGGGAGACCTAATAGAAGTATTCAAAATTATGAGGGGTTTTGATAGAGCGAGTAGGGAGAAGGTGTTTCCTCTGGCAAGTGGGTCGGTAACCAGAAGTCAGAGATTTAAAATAATTGGCAAAAGAACTAGAGGGGGAAATGAGGAGAAATATTTTCACACAGAGGGTTGTGAAAATCTGGAACACACGACGTGAAAGGGCGGTGGAATCAGATTCAATAGGAACTTTCAAAAGGCAATTGGACATATTCTTGAAGAGGACTAATTTGCAGGAATACGGGGAAAAAACTGGGGTGTAGGACTAAATTGGACGGCTCTTCCAAAGAGCCAGCACAGGCAAGACGGTCCTTCTGTGCTGTAAGATTCTACGACTCTATGATTTAATCTCTATGGAAAAAGGAACCGATTCCCTTATTTATACTGCAGCAATTTTCTTCTTTCACGTTCCCCCCACTGTGATAAAAGCCTATTTTTTCAAAACCGTGTGTTTTAACCTATCAAATCTTTTTGCTCCATATTATATAATTAACGCCAATTAGCTTATTTATTTAATAATCTTTTTGTGCCTATCCTTAGAGAACAATGGCGGGGGGGGGGATATTTGATAGGGCCCATTTTCGGGCGCGGGTAGCGTGATCTGCTATTACCCCGTGCTCGATGGCCCCTACGCAGGCAGCACGTGAATTTCAAGCTGTCTGCCACTTACCATGATATCTCCGTGCAGCCAGCGCTACACGCTCTGCTGAGAGGCTGCACGGAGATATCATGGTATGGAGAATAAGAAAGTCGGAAATGGGGCGTGCTCAGCGCAAGTTATCAGCAGCCTGCACCCCTTAAAGGTGCAGGTGCACATTTTAAATGTGACATGCACAATCCACTAGGAAGAGGGAAAGATGGCCGCTAGGATGGCAGGACCAGTGCGCGAGAGTGCCTCACGCTTCTCTGATGATGCACTGGAGGCCCTGGTGGAAGGGGTGGATGAAAGGAGAGCCAACATGTACCCACAAGGTGGCAGGAGTCCCTCCAGAGTCCAGCTCCGCAGGCAATGGCAGGCTGTGGCGCAGGGAGTGAATGCCAGGAGCATGGCACCACCCACATGGGTGCAGTGCCGAAAGAAGTTCAATGATTTGACACGAGTGGTCAAGGTGAGTGAACGCAAGTGACAAGTGGCGCACCACTGATCCACACATCACACTCCCCCGTCATCCACCCACCAACAAACACTGCCCATCTGTATGCAATACTGCATGGTGCATCTCACCCTCACATAGTACCACACTTGCAGGCCACACAACCACCACTCACAGGTCACACACACTGGCACGACAGGCACATCACCCACACACCTTGCAGGACACTCACTGACACACTGTCCCCTGTCTTGCAGGAGAATGTGGTGCATAACACCTGCCAGCAGGAGGGACCTGAGGCTGGACGGGCACAGTGACACATCCTAGAGGAGAGAATGCTCTGGATCACTGGGCGGGCCGTCACTGCAGCCGTCACAACATGCCGCGCTGGAGGTCCCGATGAAGGGGGTCTCTGCATATCTAATGCTCCTTCTCGTTTTCCACATCTCCCACCTCCCTTAATCTTTTCTGACTCACGTGCTGCACATGCTGTCAGCACACACATCTTACTTGCTCCTCTCCTCACTCCACAACTCAACCTGTTTCCCTTTGTCATTGCAGATACCCAAGAACACGTGACGGCACCGTCCGAGGAGGAGGAGGAGGAGGAAGAGGAGGGGGGGGACACTGAAACCACACCATCACTCGATCTGACACTTGCTTCCACCAGCTCAGAGACTGACACTGCGCGTCCTTTAGAGGTCAGGTTAGAGGAGGGATCTGCACGTGGTGAGACACTGAGCACAAGTGCGCAGGAGCCGGAGCGGGGGGAACGGATACCACAGGTGCCAGCTCTCCGGAGGGTGAGGTCGCTCACTAATTCTACTGCAGAGGAGTCAGATGAGGACTTCGATGGGCCAGGCTACAGAAGATGGCTGATGGGCGTACACCAACAAATGCTTGGGGCACTGGAAAACCTGTCAGAAAGCCTGCGCACAATGAGAAGGGGCATGGAGGAGTCCAGCTCCAACTTGGCACAGGGCTTTGCACAGAGCTTGGAGCCCATCCTTTCCAACATGGCACAGGTGGTCACCTCCATCAGCGCACCTGTGGAACCCACCATGATGCAGCGTCTGATGACTGATGTCGGGGCTTCCATTGTAGCACAAACCGCTGTCATCAAAGGTCTGCAAGCTACGGTTGCTGCTCAGACTGCTGCCTTGGTAGCTCAGACTGCTGCATTTGGAGCTCAGACTGCTGCTATCGAGGCTCTGGGGACCACTGTGGAACGGGGCTTCCAGGGCGTCACAGCACTCCAGCAATCCGTTCTCCAGCTGATCACCAGGATTGCTGAGGCTCCGCAGTGGCGCCATGGCAGTCGGACCTGCTGTCCTCTCTCAGGATGACAGCCTTCCTGCTCCCACCCCTGCCACTTCGCCAATGCCCCTGTTGTTGCCTATCAGCCAGCCAGGCCAGACTGCTGCAACCCATGCTGAGATGGTGCAGTCTGAAGCCGGGCCCTCCCACCCAGAGCTGCTCGAGGTCATCCTCCAAGGCCATTTGCAAGCTCCTCCATTGAAAGTCAGCAGCCTCCTACCACCCATGCTCCAGCCACTGGGGATACACCTCGTAGGAGCACTAGGATAGGTAAAGGCACACGAACAACAGGCACTAAGGGAATGCACAAGGGTGAATAGTTCTGTTCTGTTTCCATAATTTCATTTATTCATTGATAAATGAGACTTTGAATTTGGATTTGGTGGTGTTTTTTATTTATGCGATGAGCTGAGAGGGAAACCAATGTGTAATCAGATGGAGGGAGATTTGATTGTCTTGTAGGAGGGGAAAGGTGGGGAATGTAGGACTGTTGGTGAGTTGGGGGATGTAGTTCACATTATTGATAGTGGGCACGGATCAGGCGAGCACACAGAGCCCTTGCAGACAAGACGTGTGGTACCTGTTGCAATCTTGCGTCCTCCGCCCCCTCCTCCTCTTCAGCCTCTTCCTCCTCAGCCTCCTCCTCCTCCACCTCTGACTCAGGGTCTTCTCCAATCATTGGTGGCAAAGGCTGTTCCCTCATGATGGTGAGGTTGTGCAGCATGCAGCAGACCACCACGAATCTGTCCACCCGCTCAGGGGAGTACTGCAGGGCTCCTCCAGACCGGTCCAGGCAGTGGAAGCGTTGTTTGAGGAGGCCTATGGTGTGCTCCACGATGTTGCGTGTGGCAGCATGGCTCTCATTATAGGCCTGCTGTGCACATGTGCGTGGGTTCCTGACCGGTGTCATGAGCCACTGCGTGAGGGGATAGCCCTTGTCGCCCAGTAGCCAGCCTTTGACTTGCCGAGTCGGGTGAAAGATAGCTGGCACGTTGGACTGCCGCATGACGAAGGCATCGTGACTGCTCCCAGGGTATCGGGTATCGACCTCCATGATGCGATGCGTGTGGTCGCACACCAGCTGCGCGTTGAGGGAGTGGAAGCCCTTTCGCTTGATGAAGACGGCTGAGTTGCTATGTGGAGCATGCAGGGCATTGTGCGTGCAGTCAATGGCACCCTGCACCATGGGGAAGCCAGCAATGCGGGCGAACCCCCGTGCTCTCTCATTCTGTTGTCTCTGTGAAGAGGGAAGGTGATGAACCTGTTCCTCATCTGGTACAGTGCGTCTGTGACTTCCTTTATGCAGCAGTGCACTGCATACTGCCAGATGTTGCACATGTCGCCAACATGATCCTGAGCCATAGAAATTCAGCGCCACAGTGACTTTCACAGCCACAGGCAATGCTGTCCTCGCCCTGCTCTGAAGCTGCAGTTGTGGCCGCACCAGTTGACAGATCTCGGTCACGGCTTCCTTGGTGAACCTCAGGCATCGGATGCAATCCTCCTCGGTCATGTTGAGGTAAGAGAATTGTCCTGGAAGGCCCTCATTGGATAGGGCCTCCTGCTCAGTGCCCTGCGCCTCCTCGTCCTCCGTCTCCTCGCAGTTTGACCTGCTATGTGTGACCTCTCTGCACGCTCCCAGTCATGCTCAATGCCCAGCGGGAGACCTAGCAGAGCACCCATGGTTGCCAGGAATGTTGTTCAACCACAGTTGTAACTTTCCGACCCGTAAGGCAGTACCTGCCAAACCACTCTCAATTGTAGTCTAGCAACTCTCTGTAATTATGTGGAGCTTCAAAAAACACTTCCTACGCCTCCAGCAGCCAGAAGCAATAATCCAACAACCAACCTGTAAATCCTGCATGGTCTCTTTAAATAGCACTGGTGGGGAACCTCCAGGCACTCTAAGACACGTTCAGGTGTGCGTGGTTAAGACTGTGTGTTGAGTTGAGTGATAGACACCATTTTGGATCTTATCACTTTAAATCAACACTGCACACTGATTGCGTGCATTTTCTCCTTATTTTACACGCTTCCAGCGTTCGGTGTTTGCGTATGTGCTAACTCCTATACCAAGATGGCGTCCGGCACACGTCACGCTGGAAACGTGCACAGCTAAGATGGCGTCTTGGCACCTCGAGAGGCCGCGTAGCGCTAAAACAACGGGCGCTACACGGCCCAATTTAGCTTCCATAGTCTTCAGCCATGAAATTCATCCTCTCCGATGTTATCAGCGTTATTGAAGGGAAAAGATAGAATTTGTGAGCATACAGTTTAAACTAACTCTGCCTATATTAGCTGTTCTGTCTTTGTTCTGTATTCAAATAATGTGAAAACATTTCTAGATTCTTACATCCACCACAGCCTTCGCAGGACAATTCGCAGGACACAGCCTTGCTATCGTCGCCCACTTCCCAAAAACAAATAAAAGGGGCTTCATCACAGTGGGGCAAAGGCAGGTAATGTTGACCCTGTGGATGAAGGTATCACTTGAGTGGCAACATGCAGATGAGGAAGTAGTGGGAGGTTCCAGGGTGACAGCTCAGGGATTGGAAGAGGGGTCATTGCTAGAGGTGCACTGGCTTTGTTTCGATAGGTAAGGGTGCAACCATGAGGCCAATCCCCATAGAGCTGGACAACAGGGGAGAGGCGATGGAGGATAATGGAGTGGTCGACCGTATTAAATACTGCAGAGAGCTTGAGAAGGGCAAGGATGGAAAACGCAGCACAGTTACAAGCCTTTATTATTCATCTAAAGCAATGCATTTGTTCTTTCTGAAACTGTTTTGCCGACTAAATCTGAGCATTTTTATTTTTGACCCGAAAAGCACTTAGTTGCGCACAGCTGACTTCACCTGTTTCTTTTATACCTGAAAAAAAATAGATCACTTACTATTTCTAATTGTAAGATCAACCTTAAAGTAGCCTCTGTAGCTGTAAATTTGGGCAAAACCATAGAATGATACAGCACAGAAGGAGGCCATTCGGCCCATCACACCTGTGCCGGCTCTTTGAAAGAGCCGTCCAATTAGTCCCATTCCCCTGCTCTTTCCCCATAGGCCCTTTGGTTTTTTTCCCTTCAAGTATTTATCTAATTCCCTTTTGAAAGTTACTATTGAATCTGCTTCCACCACCCTTTCAGGCAGTGCATTCCAGATCATAACAACTCGCTGCGTAAAAATAGTTAAAAAGAATCAATGATGCATCAAATTGTATTGTGCAGTGGTTAGAATGCAGCTGGAATTTTTGCATGTGTTAGCTATTGTGGGTTTGGAATGTTTAAAATTTAGTTTTGAAGAAACTGTTCAAAGTACAAAGGAAAAAAGCTCCAGTAATTAGAATATGATGCAGAAAAAAAAATCATGGAAATTATATTACAAAAGCTATAAAACTGATTGGAATTAACAGCAATGTTGACAATTCTCATTACTTGATGGACCAGATGCAAACTTGCGGTTCAAACAGCCAAACTAAAACTTTCTTTTGCACTGTGGCTAGCATAACGCAGCATGGGATTAATCTTCAACAATGGAGCACACCCAGGAAAGGATCGGCATAAACTGTTTTGAGATTAGGTTAGAGACAACACAGTTAACACCCAGTCAAATGCTGAACAAGTTTGTTGACCAAAGAAATGTTTGGTTTCACAGTTAACAAAATATGCAGATGCTTGGTTTTTGTTAACATCCCAATTTATTGTGAAATTTGGCTGATGTGAGGATAGTGATTGATTTGCAGAGACTGTTGCAGCATGTGATGTTGATCGGTAGGTAAGGTCGTGCACTCTGGATGCTCAGTAACTCTGTGATGATCTATTAATGAAAGGAGTGCAAGAGAAACACTGCACAGATTATTACAGTCAAGCAGGGAATCATTTCAAGATCAGGCAGGCAAACATCATTAACATTACTGCTGGGAGTGTACACATAGTAGGTGGGCACGTAAAGCCCATAACTCTGGAGTACATGTAAATACCACAGTATATGAGGAACAAGTAATGATGGTACCAGGGAAAATACAACATGGTAACAGTGATTTTGCAGACGCGTTACACAATATAAAAGCAAAAAAGGTTATGATAAATTTGTACTTGGCAATTGTGAGGCCACAGCTAGAGTACTGTGTGCAGTTTTGGACACCACATTATAGGAAGGATATTAAAACCATAGACATTTTACAGCTTAGATTCGCCAGGGTGATAACAAGGGTGAGGAAGGGTTATGAGGGGAGACTTGAAATAGTGGCATTATTGCCACTGGAGCAGAGCTAACCAAAATAAGATTTAATGGAAGTTTTTTAAATTATGAAGGATTTTGTTAGGTTGTTTATGGAAAGACTACGCTCTCCACCTGCAGAGTCAGTGATGAAAGGTTAGGGGAATTTTTTCTATAGAGTGTGGAATGCTTTGCAACAAGGAGCACTTTGGTCAGAAACTGCTGCTGCTTTTTACTGGAAGAGTAGATAAACATTCGAAGCAGAGGAAGATACAGGGCTATGGGGAGAGAGAAGAGCATTGGGCTAAAGGGCCTTCTCTGCTGTGGTCTTTCTATGGTCCCAATTATTTCTTTGTGAAAGCTGCTCACTGCCACCCATGCAGAAAAGTAGCCCTTTCGGATCAACTGCAGCATGCCTCCCATCCACAGAAAATTAAACCACCAACTGTAGTAATCATAGTTTAACACCTTAACAAGGGAAAACTAAATCTCTTGAGTCCTATAATATATCAGGTGGGCTGTTATGCAAATATACAAATCATACAATTGTAACTTAAGGCCATAGAAAACATGAAAGTCCTAGTTACGGAGGTACTGTCAAGGGGGATAGTGATCGTCAATATCGGAAGCCCGTACCTAATCTATACAACAGAAGGGCAGGCTTGGAGGAAACAAGGTGATATCTGATTGGCATCTCCACCAACTGAAAGAATTGATAGCAAGATTTAATGACAGCAACAAGATAAGAAAGATAAAAGGTGCCTTCAACTGGCAGCCCAGGATAAACATCTCCATCTCCAAAATGTACAATATGTTGGAACAAAAAAAACTGTTTAATTGCAATCACCTATGCAGGGGAACATCAGCCAGAATGTTGGCTGCAATGGAAACCTCGGTGGCTCAGTAACATTTCTATTGTTCCAAAATATTCTGACTGCAGTTATGTCTCACGTAGGGTCTATCCAAGGAGCCTTGCAGTCAGGACTGGACAGCTTGAAATGAGGTTACAATCGATCAGGAGGGAAGACTGCTCTCATTTCCAGATGTGGCATAACACCATAGAGTACGTTAACATCTTATCACATTACTTGTGTGAGACATCACTGAAGCGAAAATGATACACAACTTTACGAAGTCAGTGACCTTTTTAGTGAGACGCCAGAAAAGGTTACGTTTTTCCCACAGCTAGTGGCAAGAGAGAGAAACATCAATATGAGATTCAACTCAAGGCTATATTTTGCTCACTGTTTCAGATTATGTGCAGCTGGTGCTTTTGGCACCCACTTACTTGTTGTCTGAGCCATTAGTTAGTTTTAAAATAGTTTGCATGCTGTCACAGTGACACAGAGGATCTCTCCTTCCCCTGTACTTTAATTCACAGAGGCACTCTTTTCTTGCCTCTCAAACCTCCTCCCCAACACCTCTCCTGACTCTTGCCTACTATTGCTCCAGGTGATTGAATGCCCCTGTGCACTGCAGGTAGGAATCTGCAAAACTAGTGCAAGAGTTACTGCCCACAATGTGCACTAACATTCGTTGCCTCAGAACAGTAATAGCGGGTAGGAGCTATGGATGGTGCCGATTTTCATCTGTGAACATAAACAAGCAGACACCGTGTCCAATACACGAGCAATGTATGCATTTGTGCTGTCACATGCATTGATGTGTGATTAACTCATGGCAGGTGCATTGGCCGCGGTGGTTACAGGTTTAAAGTTAACTGGGCTCACAGCCCATCCCCCATCACTGAGCGCTGGATCTTTGCTCAAATTTGGCTTTCAAATTCCTGGACTTTTTTTTAATTCGTTCATGGGATGTGGGCGTCGCTGGCGAGGCCAGCATTTATTGCCCATCCCTAATTGCCCTCGAGAAGGTGGTGGTGAGCTGCCTTCTTGATCCGCTGCAGTCCGTGTGGTGAAGGTTCTCCCACAGTGCTGTTAGGGAGGGAGTTCCAGGATTTTGACCCAGCGACGATGAAGGAACAGCGATATATTTCCAAGTCGGGATGGTGTGTGACTTGGAGGGGAACGTGCAGGTGGTGTCGTTCCCATGTGCCTGCTGCCCTTGTCCTTCTAGGTGGTAGAGGTTACAGGTTTGGGAGGTGCTGTTGAAGAATCCTTGGCGAGTTGCTGCAGTGCATCCTGTGGATGGTACACACTGCAGCCACAGTGCGCCGGTGGTGAAGGGAGTGAATAATTAGGGTGGTGGATGGGGTGCCAATCAAGCGGGCTGCTTTGTCCTGGATGGTGTCGAGCTTCTTGAGTGTTGATGGAGCTGCACTCATCCAGGCAAGTGGAGAGTATTCCATCACACTCCTGACTTGTGCCTTGTAGATGGTGGAAAGGCTTTGGGGAGTCAGGAGGTGAGTCACTCACCGCAGAATACCCAGCCTCTGACCTGCTCTTGTAGCCACAGTATTTATGTGGCTGGTCCAGTTCAGTTTCTGGTCAATGGTGACCCCCAGGATGTTGATGGTGGGGGATTCAGTGATGGTAATGCCGTTGAATGTCAAGGGGAGGTGGTTAAACTGTCTATTGTTGGAGATGGTCATTGCCTGGCGTGAATGTTACTTGCCATTTATCAGCCCAAGCCTGGATGTTGTCCAGGTCTTGCTGCATGCGGGCACGGACTGCTTCATTATCTGAGGGGTTGTGAATGGAACTGAACAATGTGTAATCATCAGCGAACATCCCCATTTCTGACCTTATGATGGAGGGAAGGTCATTGATGAAGTAGCTGAAGATGGTTGGGCCTAGGACACTGCCCTGAGGAACTCCTGCAGAAATGTCCTGGGGCTGAGATGATTGGCCTCCAACAACCACTACCATCTTCCTTTGTGCTCGCTATGACTCCAGCCACTGGAGAGTTTTTCCCCGATTCCCATTGACTTCAATTTTACTAGGGCTCCTTGGTGCCACACTCGGTCAAATGCTGCCTTGATGTCAAGGGCAGTCACTCTCACATCACCTCTGGAATTCAGCTCTTTTGTCCATGTTTGGACTAAGGCTGTAATGAGGTCTGGAGCAGAGTGGTCCTGGCGGAACCCAAACTGAATACCAGTGAGCAGGTTATTGGTGAGTAAGTGCCGCTTGATAGCACTGTCTACGGCACCTTCCATCACTTTGCTTATGATTGAGAGTAGACTGATCGGGCGGTAATTGGCCGGATTGGATTTGTCCTGCTTTTTGTGGACAGGACACACCTGGGCAATTTTCCACATTGTCGGGTAGATGCCAGTGTTGTAGCTGTACTGGAACAGCTTGGCTAGAGGCGCAGCTAGTTCTGGAGCACAAGTCTTCAGCACTACAGCCGGGATGTTGTCGGGGCCCATAGCCTTTGCTGTATCCAGTGTACTCAGCCGTTTCTTGATATCACGTGGAGTGAATCGAATTGGCTGAAGACTGGCTTCTGTGATGGTGGGGATATCGGGAGGCGGCCGAGATGGATCATCCACTCGGCACTTCTGGCTGAAGATGGTTGCACTCCGGACCTGAGCCCATCGCTTCTACTTCCCTTTTTCTTCTTTTCTCTTTACCCCTGTGCCCCAGGGCCGTGTTACTCCACTGGACCACACTGCAAGACTCAGCTGCTGTGACTCTGCTCTGCTATTCAATTGCTTAAGTTTTAAGGTAACTTTGTCTAGCCTACAGCCCACCCCCCCCCAGCGCAGTTGTTACCTGCTGAGTTTATGACTGTCCTACGGGTCTTTCAGCTTTATTTTGCTGCAGCCTGGTTCCGGCCCAGAAACTCATTCTCCTGGGTCTTGGTTCATTTCTCCGGCTCTTCTGGATCTTATAGTGACCTCCAACTGTTTTTCTGGCCCATGATCAATTCTGCACAACTCCTGGCATTTTCATTCCCATGGAAGTATCTCCACTAGTGCATCCTCCGATACTCCACCCTTCAAACAGCTTCTGAATTCACTCGCCCTCCACAACTGTCTCCGGACCTAGACATCAGTTCGTCAATGCTCCAAGCTGACTCCACCTTATCTACGTCAACTTTATCTCACCACAGGTCCTCTGACTTTAACCTTGGACTCCCTGCTATTGTCTCCTCTCTATTCCCTGTTTATTACCAGGACATATCTATCCCAATCTTGCTATGTAAACCCGCCAATGTAACTTGAGTTTCCCTGTGTCCATATGCCTGTGCATAAAAGGGGCAGTAGCTGCATGGATACAGAATTAGCTAAGTAACAGGAAGCAGAGAGTAGTTTTTTGGACCGGAGGGAGGTGTACAGTGGTGTTCCCCAGGGGTCGGTACTAGGACCACTGCTTTTGGGTGTACAGACACAATTTCCAAATTTGCAGATGACATAAAACTTGGAAGTGTAGTGAACAGTGAGGAGGATAGAGATAGACTTCAAGAGGATATAGACAGGCTGGTGGGTTGGGCGAACCCGTGGTAGATGAAATTTAATGCAGAAAAATGTGAGGTGATACATTTTGGTGGGAAGAACGAGGAGAGGCAATATAAACTAAAGGGCACAATTCAAAAAGGGGTATAGGAACAGAGAGATCTGGGGGTATATGTGCAAAAATCATTGAAGGTGGCAGAGCAGGTTGAGAAAGTGGCTAAAGAAGCATACGGGATCCTGGGCTTTATAAATACAGGGACAGAGTACAAAAGCAAGGAAGTCATGATGAACCTTTATAAAACATTGGTTCGGCCACAACTGGAGTATTGTGTCCTGTTCTGGGCAATGCACTTTAGGAAAGATGTGAAGGTCCTAGAAAGGGTGCAGAAGAGATTTACTAGAATGATTCCAGGGATAAGAAACTTTAGTTACATGGGTACACTGGAGAAGCTGGGGTTGTTCTCCTTGGAACAGAGACGGTTGTGAGGAGATTTGATAGAGGTATTCAAAATCATGAAGGGTCTAGACAGAGTAGGTAGAGAGAAACTGTTCCCAATGGTGGAAGGGTCAAGAACCAGAGGGCATAGATTTAAGGTGATTGACAAAAGAACCAAAGGTGACATGAGGAAAAACTTGTTTTACACAGCGATTGGTCAGGATCTGGAATGCACTGCCCGAGGGGGTGGTGGAGGCAGATTCAATCATGGCCTTCAAAGGGAAACTGGATAAGTACTTGAAAGGAAAACATTTGCAGGGCTACGGGGATAGGGCGGGGGAGTGGGACTAGCTGGCTTGCTCTTGCATAGAGCCGGCACAGACTCGATGGGCTGAATGGCCTCCTTCCATGCTGTAACCTTTCTATGTTTCTAAAACAGTACCGGTATTAAGTGACTTTACATTAACTGTCTGAAATTCTCAACCTTTAATGGATTTCTTTTTAAAAAAGGAGTTTGATAAACAGGATTGAAAGTTATCAGACTTCAGATATATTTATCCAAATATTTTCCATATTCACTCTCCTGATTCATGGTGATTACTACTACAACAAACAAACAAACAAACAACTTGCATTTATATAGCGGCTTTAACTTGGTAAAACGTTCCAAGGTGCTTCACAGGAACGTAATCAGACAAAAAAAAACTGGCACCGAGCCAAAGAAGGCGACCAAAAGTTTGATCAAAGAGGTAAGTTTTCAGCAGTGTCTTAAAAGGAAGGGAGAGGGGTAGAGGGGTTTAGGGAGGGAATTCCAGAGCTTAGGGCCTCGACAGCTGAAGGTGCACCCATCAATGGTGGGGTGAAGGAAGTTCACGATGCAGAAGAGGTCAGTACTTGGAGGGTTGTAGGGCTGGAAGAGGTTACAGTGATAGGGAGGGGTGAGGCAATGGAGGGATTTAAACTCGGGGATGAAGTTTTAAAATCAAGGCGTTCGGGATCCAGGAGCCAATGTAGGTGGGTGAGCACAGGGGTAAGTTTTCAGCAGTGTCTTAAAAGGAAGGGAGAGGGATTAGAGGTGTTTAGGGAGGGAATTCCAGAGCTTAGGGCCTCGACAGCTGAAGGAGCACCCATCAATGGTGGGGTGAATGGGATTTGGTGCGAGTTGAGATACGGGCAGCAGAGTTCCAGACAATAGGTAGCCTCATGTATGTCATCTAATTAGCCATTAATCACATGTGTGCCTGTAGTGAGAGTGTGTTGGCAGACTATTTAACTGTGCCTAGTGGTTATCACACTGGGCAAGCATGCCAGAAGTCGAGTTCAAAATCCACTGTGGCAATTTGTGAAATTGAATTCAATAAATTTGGGCTAACACCAGGATATCACTTGAGGGAGGGAGTCAGAGGACGTCCTTTGTTTCTGTCTCTCTCTGGGTAGTGACAGTCAGAGAGGCTGGCATACATAGCCTTTAACAGAGGAAAGCTTGCCAGTTAGTTTGAAGGTGAGTTTTGCCGAGAACAATGGCAGAGCGTGTATTTTTATTATGTTTATAATCACCAGATTGATTCCTGGGATGAGAGGGTTGTCCTATGAGGAGAGATTGAGTAGAATGGGCCTATACTCTCTCGAGTTTAGAAGAACGAGAGGCGATCTCATTGAAACGTATAAGATTATGAGGGGGCTTGACAGGGTAGATGCTGAGAGGCTGTTTCCCCTGGCTAGAGAGTCTAGAACTAGGGGTCATAGTCTCAGGATACGGGGTCGGCCATTCAAGACTGAGATGAGGAGAAATTTCTTCACTCAGAGGGTTGTGAATCTTTGGAATTCTTTACCCCAGAGGGCTGAGATGCTCAGTCATTGAGTATATTCAAGATTGAGATCGATAGATTTTCGCACTCTAAGGGAATCAAGAGATATAAGGATAGGGTGGGAAAGTAGAATTGAGGTCAAAGATGTTAATGAATGGCGGAGCAGGCTCGAGGGGCCGTAAGGCCTACTCCTGCTCCTTTTCCTTATGTTCTTATAATTCAGTCAGGTCTGCTAACAGGAATGACTGTTGATGTTGAACCTGACAAAATATCTACTGCAGACGCACAAAATTTGTAATGACCGTGAATGCTAAATAAAATCTTTTTAAATGGAATGAACAGAGTTCTTACCCACTATACTTTCTAGGAAAATGATGAATTATTTCAATAACTTTAGAAATTGCTTTTTTGGTGAAATAAAAAGAGGCTACTTTAGTTACATAGAGAGAAAGGGGGAGAGAGAGAGAGAGGGACGACGGGAGGGGGGCACCGAGAGAGGGCGGGCGGGCTGAAGCGGGGGCGCCGAGAGAGGGCGGGCGGGCAGACGGGGGGGGGGGGAGTTAGCGGATGGGGGGGGGGGGGGGAGTTAGCGGATGGAGGGGGGGGGGGGGGGGGGGAGTTAGCGGATGGGAGGGGGAGCGAGTGAAGAAAGGAAGAAAAGGGGAAAAACGAGGGAGAAAAAGGGAGAAAAGGGGAAAACGAGGGAGAAAGTGACAATAGGCCAATAAAATTTGTTTTAAATTGAAAAAAATCCACACAGGTCAGACAGAACTGACATTATCACTAAAGAAGTTATATTAGTCATATTAGTCATATATAGCTCTTTTAATAGTTATTTCTATAAATTGCAGTACAGATAAAATCAAGAGAGAGTACGGCAGCATAGTGTTTATGTTACTGGACTAGTAATCCAGAGGCCTGAACTAATAATCCAGAGTCATGAGTTCAAATCCCAGCTGGAGAATTTAAATTCAATTAAATAAAACCTGGAATTAAAAAAAACTATCATTTATGGTGGCCATGAAACTACTGGATTGTCGTAAAAACCCATCTGGTTCAGTAATGTACTTTAGGAAAGGAAATCTGCCGTCCTTACCCGGTCTGGCCTATATGTGACTCCAGACCCACAGCAATGTGGTTGATTATTAATCGCCCTCTGAAATGACCTAGAAAGCCACTCAGTTGTACAATCTCGCTACAGAAAGTCACAATAAGAATAAAACCGGACGGACCACGAGGCAACGGACACAACAAAGGCAAACCAAGCCCAGTCAACCCCTGTCCTCCTCACTAACATCTGGAGACCTGTGCCAAAATTGGGAGAGCTGTCCCACAGACTAGTCAAGCAACAAGCCTGACATAGCCATACTCACAGAATCATAACTTTCAGCCAATGTCCCAGACTCTTCCATCACCATCCCTGGGTATGTCCTGTCCCACCGGCAGGATAGACCAACCAGAGGTGGCGGTACAGTGGCATACAATCAGGAGGGAGTGGCCCTGGGAGTCCTCAACATTGACTCTGGACCCCATGAAATCTCATGGCATCAGGTCAAACATGGGCAAGGAAACCTCCTGCTGATTACCACCTACCGTCCTCCCTCAGCTGATGAATCAGTCCTCCTCCATGTTGAGCACCACTTGGAGGAAGCACTGAGGGTAGCAAGGGTACAGAATGTACTCTGGGTGGGGGACTTCAATGTCCATCACCAAGAGTGGCTCGGTAGCACCACTACTGACCGAGCTGGCCAAGTCCTGAAGGACAAAGTTGCCAGACTGGGCCTGCGGCAGGTGGTGAGCAAACCAACACAAGGGAAAAACCTACTTGACCTCGTCCTCACCAATCTACCTGTCGCAGATGCATCTGTCCATGACAGTATTGGTAGGAGTGACCACTGCCCAGTCCTTGTGGAGACAAAGTCCTGACTTCACACTGAGGACACCATCCAATGTGTTGGAAGGCACTACCACCGTGCTAAATAGGATAGATTCAGAACAGATCTCGCAGCTCAAAACTGGGCATCCATGAGGTGCTCTAGGTCATCATCAGCAGCAGAATTGTATTCCAGCACAATCTGTAACCTCATGGCCCGGCATATTCCTCACTCTACCATTACCAACAAGCCAGGGGATCAACCGTGGTTTAATGAGGAGTGTAGAAGAGAATTCCAGGAGCAGCACCAGGCGTACCTAAAAATGAGGTGCCAACCTGGTGAAGCCACAATTCAGGACTACATGCAAGCTAAACAGCGGAAGCAACATGCTATAGACAGAGCTAAGCGATTCCACAACCAACGGATCAGATCAAAGCTCTGCAGTCCTGCCAAACCCAGTCATGAATGGTGGTGGACAATTAAACAACTAAACGGGAGGAGAAGGCTCCGTGAACATTCCCATCCTCATTGATGGCAGAGTCCAGGACGTGAGTGCAAAAGACAAGGCTGAAGCATTTGCAACCATCTTCAGCCAGAAGTGCCAAGTGGACGATCCATCTCGGCCTCCTCCTGATATCCCCACCATCACACAAGCCAGTCTTGAGCTAACTCGATTCACTCCACGTGACATCAAGAAATGGCTGAGTGCACAGGATACAACAAAGGCTATGGGCCCCGACAACATCCCGGCTGTAGTGCTGAAGACTTGTGCTCCAGAACCAATTGTGCCTCTAGCCAACCTATTCTAGTACAGTTGCAACACCGGCATCTACCCGACAATGTGGAAAATTGCCCAGGTGTATCCTGCCACAAAAAGCAGGACAAATCCAATCCGGCCAATTACCGCCCCCATCAGCCTACTCTCAATCATCAGCAAAATGATCGAAGGTGTCATCGCCAGTGCCATCAAGCAGCACTTACTCACCAATAACCTGCTCACTGATGCTCATTTTGGCTTCCGCCAGGACCACTCGGCTCCAGACCTCATTACAGCCTTGGTCCAAACATGGACAAAAGGGCTGAATTCCAGAGGTGAGTGAGAGTGACTGCCCTTGACATCAAGGCAGCATTTGACCAAGTGTGGCACCAAGGAGCTCTAGTAAAATTGAAGTCAATTGGAATCAGGGGGAAAACTCTCCAATGGCTGGAGTCATACCTAGCACAAAGGAAGATGGTAGTGGTTGTTGGAGGCCAAACATCTCAGCCCCAGGATACTGCTGGAGGAGTTCCTCAGGGCAGTGTCCTAGGCCCAACCATCTTCAGCTGCTTCATCAAAGACCTTCCCTCCATCATAAGGTCAGAAATGGAGATGTTTGCTGATGACTGCAGTGTTCAGTTCCATTCACAGCCCCTCAGATAATGAAGCAGCCCGTGCCCACATGCAACATCCAGGCTTGAGCTGATAAGTGGCAAGTAACATTCACGCCAGACAAGTGCTAGGCAATGACCATCGCCAACAACAGTGAGTCTAACCACCTTCCCTTGACATTCAACGGCATTACCATCGCCAAATCTCCCACCTTCAACATCCTGGGGGGTCAGTATTGACCAGAAACTTAGCTGGACCAGGTACATAAATACTGTGGCTACAAGAGTAGGTCAGAGGCTGAGTATTCTGTTGGGAGTGACTCACCTCCTGACTCCCCAAAGCCTTTCCACCATCTACAAGGCACAAGTCAGGAGTGTGATGGAATACTCTCCACTTGCCTGGATGAGTGCAGCTCCAACAACACTCAAGAAGCTCGACACCATCCAGGACAAAGCAGCCCGCTTGATTGGCACCCCATCCACCATTATTCATTCCCTTCACCACTGGCGCACCGTGGCTGAAGTGTGTACTATCTACAGGACGCACTGCAACAAGGCTTCTTCGACAGCACCTCCCAAACTCGCAAACTCTACCACTTAGAAGGACAAAGGCAGCAGGCACATGGGAACACCACCACATGCACGTTCCCCTCCAAGTCACACGCCATCCTGACTTGGAAATATATCGCCGTTCCTTCATCGTTGCTGGGTCAAAATCCTGAAACCCTTCCTAACAGCACTATGGGAGAACCTTCACCACACGGACTGCAGCGGTTCAAGGTGGCTCACCACCACCTTCTCAAGGGCAATTAGGGATGGGTAATAAACGCTGGCCTCGCCAGCGATGCCCACATCCCATGAACAAATAAAAAAAAATGATTAGGTCCTTTCCAGATTAATCAGAATAACTGAAATGCTAGCCTAAAGGGTTTGATCTTTGGATCACAGGCAAAGCTTCAACAGAAATGAATGGCATCTCACGTAAAGCAACGAGTAATAAATCATCCTCCATTTCTTTATTGTTCAATAAAAATAGACAAAAAGAATTAAATTGTTTCAACACTATACTTGAGGTGTAAACCAAATACTTGGCAATAGGTATCGAATGGAATGGAGCAGCTTTTCTATACAACTCAGAGTACTAAGTTACTTAATCAATCACTTTATTTTAGAATAAACCATGTATTCACGTAAATTGATGCATATGCTCTCTTTGTGATGCATTACATAAATAAGCACAATGTTCTCAAAATCTTATGTGTTTCAATGAGATCACTTCTCATTCTTCTAAACTCGAGTGTGTAGGCCCATTCCACTCAACCCATCCTCATAGGACACCCATCTCATCCCAGGAATCAATCTAATAATTAAACCTATGATTGACACATATCAATAAAAGCTCAGCTATTGCATCTCGTCTCCGTTCTCTCAGGCGAACATTTGGCTGAGAGTTCTTCATGTTGGGCCTCGATTGACTCTTCCAGCCATCACTCAATTAAATTAAAGATTCAGAAAATAATCAATTGTTAACATCCTGAATCAATCTAGAGTATGTGCACAAGCTTATATTTTTAAGAACGATGACAAAATCTGAAATATTTGGCATATTCTGCAGTCAAGTTACTTGAAAGAACATTTTATAAGAACTTGGCTCTTCTGCTAATAAAAATTATAGCACTCCAAATATGTTTCCACTTCTCATTTATTCTTTATCTTTGTGTGGTCCATCTCTTCCCTTCTTTTTCTGGCTTTCTTTCTCTCCATCTTTGGCAATAGGCTTCCCATAAATATTTATTACAAGCTCGGACTCCCACAACTATTTGGATTGTGTTTCTTCCCACCCCATTTCCAGTAAATATTTCACCCCTTTCTCTAATTTTCTCCTCCTCTGCAATATCTACTTTCCACACCAGCGTTCCTGAAGGTCCATTTTCCTCAGCTGAGTCTTCCCTTGGCAGTGGTTGACAGGTCCTTTGATTGAATCCACCACATTTCCCACATGCAGCCGAAAATAACTGCCAGGGATGTCCATTATGCTTTTCATCTTTTAATGCTGGTGCTGGTGCTATTGGGAAGTTCAAAATATGAATGTTACTTATATTGCACTGATCATCAAATCGCTTCTCTCCTGCTCGCCCTGGTATATGTTCCTTACTCGTAGCCTGAATCTGGAGCCAGCTCTTCATGCCCTCCTCCTCGTGCAGACCAGCATGTACTGCAGTGGGTGCAAGATGCTGGCGGCTCCCATCGACTCCCTGCTCAAGTTCAGTACGTTGGCTGCAGGTCTTTCCTCGTTTAATATTGGTATATGTTGTCTGCTGGCTTCGCCGCACCAATATACGGTCAGTAGTAAAAAAAACCTAAAGTTGTTTGTAAACATAAGGAAGTGTAGAGCACCGTAAAAATACAGCAAGATGTGTAACCTGCAAAGAGTAAACATCCGTGGAAATCCAGGATGGTGGAAAAATAGAGCATGAACGGTAGAATCCTCAGAGCAATACGCAATCCAAAGAATGAATCCCAAATAACAAGAGACACAGAAGCCAACCAAAAATGGCTGAAAAAGTTAGTTAACAAATCTACTTGAATTACACTTGTGCCTGACGGTGGGCATACGTGTCCTGCAAATAGCTCAGCAAACTTCCAACCTGCTGAGGAAACTACCAATCGGACTTGTTGCTAAATTCTTGGGAAGCACCAAAACACCCCATCCAGAAATAGGATAAATCTCAAGCCCCTGCCTCGTTGCCCCTTCTCCCACTTGTCCCTCTCCCCCTCATCTGCTTCTCTTCTCCTCCACCTCACCATCTTCTCTGCCTCTCCCCTCCTCCTGCTCCCTCTCTATTCCTCCTCTCTTTCATTTTCCCTCTCTCCTCTCCCCTCATTGCTCCCTCACCCCACCCCTTCCCTCTATCCCCTCTCCATTCCCTACCCTTCCTCTCCCCTCACTCAGTCTGCCTTCACTGTTCTCCCTTTCTCTCACTCCGCTCCTCCTGTCTTGGTTCAATTATCTCCCTCGGTTGTAGAAGAGATTTACTAGAATGATTCCAGGGATAAAGGACTTCAGTTATGTGGAGAGACTGGAGAAGCTGGGGTTGTTCTCCTTAGAACAGAGATGATTAACAGGAGATTTAATAGAGGTGTTCAAGATCATGAACGGTTTTGACAGAGTAAATAAGGAGAAACGGTTTCCAGTGGCAGACGTGTTGGTAACCAAAGGACACAGATTTAAGGTGATTGGCAAAAGAGCCAGAGGAGACATGAGGAAATGTTTTTTCTACGCAGCGAGTTGCAATGATCTGGAATGCACTGCCTGAAAGGGTGATGGAAGCAGATTCAATAGTAACTTTCAAAAAGGGAATTAGATAAATGCTTGAAGGGAAAAAAATTACAATGGCTTCCTCCTGTGCTGTATCTACTATGATACTATGGTTGACCTGAAAAATTTCACTGGTTTTGACTCCCCATGTGCAATGCCAGGGGAGATCAACCAGCAAAAACTGCAACCAATGAAAAGAAATCTCTCCCCTGCACCACCACCATTGCATCACTTCCTACGTCCCCCGATAGAATAACAGACGCGGCAGCCACTCAACTGAGCAAAAAAAAAAATCAAACCCCATCCACTTATCAAAAATTGGGAACCATGCCAATGAGTAAATATCAGAGAACGACTCTCCCAAAAATAACCATAAGCCCAATGCATTCCCACAGCATAGGACCACAAACACACAGCAGAAATTCCCAGCGTAGGACAACAAACCTTCTCTTCCCCACCACGGAGCAGAAATTCTGGCATAGGAGCACATTCAGCCTCATCTCAGAAATTGCTGGTTAGGATTTAAACCAGTATTCACCCAGTGACCCCCCACCCCCCACCGCCAATGGCCGAGACCCCTCCCGCTATGTCGTGCAGGAAACCCGGAAGCAAAAATAATTGCCTTCGATTGAGTTCCAATCGCCAATTCCAACACATTCACTTCACTTCCGGGTTTTCCACGCGAAAATCTGGCCACCCGCTGAGTTCCCGGCACCAAGTAAAAATCATGCCCACGGCATCCACCCAAAAATTCAGCAGGAGGTGGATGAGTGAGTTTGTATAAGAAAAGCAAGAGTGACGTGATTATCCAATGACAATCCATTCAGACACAAGCAAAGGCAAACTGCATAAAACAAAATGTATGGAAAGGCACATATAGATTATTAAATAGAATCATCTAGTTAGCATTACATAGAATTATATAATATTGAGCTAGAGTATAATAGCGTTGTTAGGTTAGACAGATACACAGATGTACCAGACAGACTTTTCAGCACAGCAGGGGTGAATGAGAGAAAGGAATGTCAATTGCTGAATGGACTCCAGTGTAGATAGGGAATAAGTTCCTTTTGCAATAAAGATTGAAAGAGATAAGGGATTAAAAGCTACAAAGAATCCTAATGAGCACTCATGCATAGGGAACATCCAAAGTGTAATAAACCTAAAAGACATTAACTGACATGTGGACTGAATGATAGCAGCTGACATGAATGCTAAACAAGCTGACCTAGCAACAGAAGGTAATTAAATTTTGGACTAGTAGTTAACCATACAAGTACAGGCTACACTGTTGTACTTTAGGAACTCTGTATAGTTTAATACTGTGAGCGGTGGAGAGAAGCCAGCTCACCAGCCTTGATGAGTTCTTTGCCTGTGAGTTTTTGATGTTGATCTTATAGACGCTGTATGTAATGGGTTGTATTGGTGTGTTTATTAATAAAAGTTATCAGATTTCTCTATTTCCTTGTCCTTGAACTTACATTGAGGTGAAGGATAGTGAGTATCCTAAAAACCTAACAAAAAAAATCCCTGAAAATGAGTTCGAGGTGAGCAGAGGATGGGAGTACAGTTCCATGAGATGCATTTGTTTTGTCACAGCAATGTAAAACAATCAACCAACATTTCTCAGCTGACGAAGAGATGAAACTAGTAGAGTGACGGCATTACATCATATTATGTTTTTGGGTTTTTAAACTCAAGATATTTTCCTCAGGTTCAATGACACCGACCAGTCCTGTAAATGAGCCTGCACACCTCACAACTATTCATTTGATCCCGTTTAACCAGAATACATGTCGATTGCATTCTGGACTGCCGAGGTAAGTAACCTTGGACATGGAATGGGAAAGGGTTCAGGGAAACTCATATGTTAGATTTCCTACAATGTCTTGGACCGGCGGCCCTAACCAAACACACGCACAATGACAAAAAGTAATTCAATGGCAGGTGTGTCTTTTTTTTGCCCGATATCTAGGCAAATGTAGTGAGCCCAGGAGTCGAACAGAACATAGTCATAACAGTATTCTGGATTACTGGATATACAGTGTTCCCTCACATGATTTCCTTGACTTTGGATGCCGGAAGAATCAACATTATCAGGTCATGGCTTCAACTGCAAATTACAAGTCAGATTTATTGAACAATGTTAAATACAAACAATAGGTTTACAGTAATTATAGACTTTACTATTGTCCTCAGATTACCAAGAACAGCAAAGACACTTCTGCTCTAACACCACATAAAACTTGAAGCATGGTTCCTTGCATCTTACGTGGCTATTCCAGTCTCTGGCCTGCTCTATTGCTCTCGATTTCAGAGTGATTTGTTGGCTGGGCAAAGATTGCCAAACATAAATCCATACTCAACTTCTAAATAAAGAGCTAACCGTGGACTGCCTCCCTCAGACCTGATTCAAGTCTTCCCTAGATTCTGGTGCAAATATACTAAAATGTATAGGCTTATTTATTATTAGAAATGTAATCAAAACTGCCTATTCACCACAATACATCTATGTAAACAGTATAATTATACCTCAGGTCAAGTGGGTATTGCAGATGAAACCCCAGTGTGGAATGATATGCCTAGCAACACCAGAGTGAATGAAAACAAAGGCTCTATTATTCCCTTGTGAATAGCCAATGAAAATCAGTAATCTACAGTAATGCTGACAGCTATGGCAGATGGCATGAAGCTTCTACCATTTATGATACTGAAATGAAAGACACTCTAGGATGGAATGCCACCTGGTGTGCACGTACAACCAGAGTATAAGAACTCAATGCAGCATTAGTTAAGAACGGATGTGTGGAATCAAGGACCAGGTGCCTTACTATGTAAACGTGCTCCAACAACAGAAGCTTTCCATGATCATTTAACATTGATCATTGAGCAGCTTGTTCATCAATGCAACACTTATTTGGCCATAATACCAGAAAGGATGGCCAGCCAACTGCAAGTCATGGATGCGGTCTTAAACAAATTATTCAAAGATGGTTAGCAAAGCTATTACCACAACTGGCTTTACAGAGTAAACTGATGCCAACAGACTGTCTGCAGAAACCTTGACTGCTTCTAAAGCTGCAGTGGTACTGCAGTCATGCCAGATTCCTTTATTTGAGGATTTTAGAAGCGGTGTGTCTCCAATGTGAATGGAAGGAAGGATTTTCTCTTTGATGATGAGGATCTGTCTAGCACCTCAGAACCAAGCTCCTGTAATGAATAAGAGCTGCACTGGATAGTTTATTTCTCATAAGGCCCCTCAACTGGAAAATTTGGGTACAAGTAACCACGGACATTGTACACAGGTACCATTACTAGATTTAGTTTTTTTGTTGACAACTGTCACAGAACATAGTGCTCATTGTACGGTTTCATTAACTGTGCTTAAAACTGTAAATTTGTGTTGTGTTTAAGCGGGAGAGGGAAGTGGCCTACAGTCACAAACAAATTAATACCATATTCAAATAATGCAAGCACATGAAAAATGAAGAATTAGGCTTTGTACACTACATACATCCAGAGGATAATAAAATCTATAGAACAAAATCATTTTCAGCTTTTATTCTGAATGTGACATGAATCATGTATACATCAACTTGTAACATGCTTGAGAAACTTTAAATTATTTAAATCTCACATCTTGATTTGTCTTTAAGTTCACACCACTTACTATAGAATTTTGCAAATTATCTGTTTCCTCCCAGAAAATAAATATGTGCAAGATGCACTTATTGGTCCAAATAGTATACAAAAATAAATAATAATAGTAAATAAATGTTCCATCTTCTGAACAATATATTTATATAGCAACATAAATGGGTCAACCAGCTGCTAGCAAGTATATTTACCGTGGGCCCAGTCGGTTCTTAAAGGCCCTTAAAGATTTTGCCATCATTGGTGCAACTTCTGAAAAAAAAACACATTTTTCTTCAATTAAACCATGCTTAGCTCCAAAAAGTTCCTAACATCCAGATTGCACTACAGTTATGAATACATTGTGCATTTTAAAAGAAAAGACTAATCCATTATGGAAGTGCTAAAATGTCAACAGCAAAAAAAAACATAAATTCTCCAAACATGCAATTCTACTGTTAAATTTAGATCGTGAAAAGATACTCCTGTAAAGCTACAATATTCAAGAAATGCAAATATTAGGCCTCCAGCTTATTACCTGCACTGAGAGAAAATACATCTTTCGAGGTAACACACCCCCAAGATTTGGAATTAAAACCATTACAACATTCTCACTCTCAAAGTCAAATTTCCTCAATTGAGTCCACAACAAAAATTGAGCAGGACGCAGCTAATATTCCCATTTCCATCCTACAATTATCACAGCAAGAGTTAATAGGTCACCTTTTTCCTATAATTCCCCTATTGAGTGCATTAATTTACCATCTAATTAAACAAAATCTAATTTGAAATACGTACCAATTTTCTCCTTCTTCCATCCTACTTGAGTCTCTGCTCCATTTATCTCTACACTTATCAACACACGGCCAATTTTTCTATGATCTGCAAACTTCTTAATCATGCCCCCTACATTTAAATCCAAATCATTAATATATACCACAAAAAGCAAGGGACCTCGTACTGAGTCCTGCAGAACCCCACTGGAAACAGCCTTCCAGTCACAAAAACACCCTTCGACCATTATCCTTTGCTTCCTGCCACTGAGCCAATTTTGGATCCAACTTGCCACTCTCCCTTGAATTCCATGGGCTTGTACATTTTTGAACAGTCTGCCATGTAGGATCTTGTCAAAAGCCTTGCTAAAATCCATGTAGATAACAAATACACTACCCTCATCGACCCTCCTGGTTACCTCCTCAAAAAATTAAATCAAGTTAGTCAGACACGACCTTCCCTTAACAAATCCACACTGACTGTCCTTGATTACTCTGTGCCTTTCCAAGTGACTGTTTATCCTTCCCTCAGAATTGATTCCAATAATTTGCCCACCACCAAGGTTAGACTGACTGGCCTGTAATTACTCTGTCTGTCCCTCGCTCTCTTTTTAAACAATGGTACAACATTTGCTGTCCTCCAATCCTCCGGCACCACGCCTCAATCCAGGGAGGATTGCAAAATGATGGTCAGAGCCTCCAATATTTCCTCTCCCTTCCTTCTTTTAACAGCTCGGGATACATTTCATCTGGCTCTGGTGATTTATCTACTTTCAAAAGATGCTAATCCCCTTAATTTCCTCTCTCACTAAGTTTATCCCATCCAATATTTCACACTCCTCCTCCTTAACTATAATGTCTGTATCATCCCTCTCTTTTGTGAAGACAGACGCAAAGTATTCATTAAGAACCATACCCACATCTTCTACCTCCACACATAGGTTATCTTTTTGGTCTCTAATAGGCCCTACTCTTTCCTTAGTTATCCTCTTGCTCTATGTATTTATAAAATATCTTTGGGTTTTCCTTAATTTTACTTGCCAGTATTTTTTCATGCCCTCTCTGCTTTCCTAATTTCCTTTTTAATTTAACCCCTGCACTTTTTAATACTCCTCTAGGCTTTCTGTAGTATTTAGTTTTCGGTGTCTGACATAAAGCTTTCCTTTTCTGCCTTATCTTACCCTGTATGCACCTTGATATCCAGGGGGCTCCAGATTTGGCAGCCCCACCCTTTTTCTTTGTGGGAACATGTTTATTCTACACCCCCTGAATCTCCCCCTTGAACACCTCCCACTGCTCGGACACTGATTTACCTTCAAGTAGCTGTTTCCAGTCCGCTTTTGCTAAATCATTTCTTAGCTTCGTATAATTGGCCTTTCCCCAATTGAGAATTTTAACTCCTGTTCTATATTTGTCCTTTTCCATAACTATGCTAAATCTAACTGAATTATGATCACCACCAAAATGTTCTCCCACTGATACTCCTTCCACTTGCCCAGCCTCATTTCCTAAAACTAAATCCAGAACTGCCCCCTCTCTTGTTGGGCTAGCTTCGTATTGGCTAAAAAAGTTCTCCTGAATGCAATTTAAGAATTTTACGCCCTCTATATCCTTCATACTGTGTGTCCCAGTTAATATTAGGGTAGTTGAAATCCCCTATTGTTTTTGCACTTCAGAAATTTGCCTACATATTTGTTCTTTTTTTAAATTCGTTCATGGGGTGTGGGCGTCGCTGGCGAGGCCAGCATTTATTGCCCATCTCTAATTGCCCTTGAGAAGGTGGTGGTGAGCCGCCTTCTTGAACCACTGCAGTCCGTGTGGTGAAGGTTCTCCCACAGTGCTGTTAGGAAGGGAGTTCCAGGATTTTGAACCAGCGACAATGAAGGCACGGCGATATATTTCCAAGTCGGGGTGGCGTGTGACTTGGAGGGGAACGTGTAGGTGGTGTTGTTCCCACGTGCCTGCTGCTCGTCCTTCTACGTGGTAGAGGTCACGGGTTTGGGAAGTGCTGTCTAAGAAGCCTTGGCGAGTTGCTGCAGTGCATCCTGTGGATGGTACACACTGCAGCCACTGTGCGCCGGTGGTGAAGGGAGTGAATGTTTAGGGTGGTGGATAGGGTGCCAATCAAGCAGGCTGCTTTGTCCTGGATGGAGCTTCTTGAGTGTTGTTGGATCTGCACTCATCCAGGCAAGTGGAGAGTATTCCATCACACTCCTGACTTGTGCCTTGTAGATGGTGGAAAGGCTTTGGGGAGTCAGGAGGTGAGTCACTCGCCGCAGAATACCCAGCCTCTGACCTGCTCTTGTAGCCACAGTATTTATATGGCTGGTCCAGTTAAGTTCCTGGTCAATGGTGACCCCCAGGATGTTGATGCTGGGGGATTTGCCGATGGTAATGCCGTTGAATGTCAAGGGGAGGTGGTTGGACTCTCTCTTGTTGGAGATGGTTATTGCCTGGCGCGAATGTTACTTGCCACTTATGAGCCCAAGCCTGGATGTTGTCCAGGTCTTGCTGCACGCGGGCTTGGATTGCTTCATTATTTGAGGGGTTGCGAATGGAACTGAACACTGTGCAATCATCAGCGAACATCCCCATTTCTGACCTTATGATGGAGGGAAGGTCATTGATGAAGCAGCTGAAGATGGTTGGGCCTAGGACACTGCCTTGAGGAACTCCTGCAGCAATGTCCTGGGGCTGAGATGATTGGCCTCCAACAACCACTACCATCTTCCTTTGTGCTAGGTATGACTCCAGCCACTGGAGAGTTTTCCCATTGACTTCAATTTTACTAGTGCTCCTTGGTGCCACGCTCGGTCAAATGCTGCCTTGATGTCAAGGGCAGTCACTCTCACCTCACCTCTGGAATTCAGCTCTTTTGTCCATGTTTGGACCAAGGCTGTAATGAGGTCTGGAGCTGAGTGGTCCAGGCGGAACCTAAACTGAGCATCGGTGAGCAGGTTATTGGTGAGTAAGTGCCGCTTGATAGCACTGTAAATGACACCTTCCATCACTTTGCTGATGATTGAGAGTAGACTGATGGGGGCGGTAACTGACCGGATTGGATTTGTCCTGCTTTTTGTGGACAGGACATACCTGGGCAATTTTCCACATTGTCAGGTAGATGCCAGTGTTGTAGCTGTACTGGTACAGCTTGGCCAGAGGCGCAGCTAGTTCTGGAGCACAAATCTTCAGCACTACAGCCGAGATGTTGTCGGGGCCCATAGCCTTTGCTGTATCCAGTGCACTCAGCCGTTTCTTGATATCACGTGGAGTGAATCGAATTGGCTGAAGACTGGCTTCTGTGACGGTGGGGATACTGGGGGAGGCAGAGATGGATCATCCACTCGGCACTTCTGGAAGAAGATGGTTGCAAACTCTTCAGCCTTGTCTTTTGCACTCACGTGCTGGACTCTGCCATCTATCTCCCTCTGACTGTTTGGGGGTCTATAGTCTCCCAGTAGTGTGACTGCCTCTTTTTTGTTCCTTAGCTCAACCCACATGGCCTCATTTGATGATCCTTCTAACATATCATCCCTCCTTTAAGCTGTAATTGTTTCTTTAACCAATATTGCCACCCCACCTCCTTTTTTATCCCCTTCACTATCTCGTCTGAAAACCCTGTAACCAGGAACATTGAGCTGCCATTCCTGCCACTCTTTAAGCCATGTTTCTGTTATAGCTAAGATATCATACTGCCACGTATATATCTGTGCCCTCAGCTCATCTGCCTTATTCACTATACTCCTTGCAATGAGGTATATACCTTTTTAAGCACTGCCAAACTCCTTTGCTGGTTTATTTTCTAACCTTTGTTTCCTCTGCCTTCCTAAGCCACTTACTAATTTTCTGCCTTCTATCTCCAGTTCTGATTCTGTCGCATCTGAATCTACACTCAGGTTCCCATCCCTCTGCCAAGCTAGTTTAAACCCTCCCCAACAGCACTCGCAAACCTCCACGCAAGGATTTTGGTGCCGGCCCTGTTGAGGTGCAATCCATCCGGCTTGTACAGGTCCCACCTCCCCCAGAACCGGTCCTCGCTAATAGTGAGGAGGAAAGCTGTAGACTGCAGGAAGATATGAATGGACTGGTCAGGTGGGCAGAAAAGTGGCAAATGAAATTCAATCCAGAGAAGTGTGAGGTAATGCATTTAGGGAGGGCAAACAAGGCAAGGGAATACACAATAAATGGGACGATATTGAGAGGTGTAGAGGAACAGAGGGACTTTGGAGTGCATGTCCACAGATTCCTGAAGGTCGCAGGACAGGTAGATAAGGTGGTTAAGAAGGCATATGGAATACTTTCCTTTATTAGCCAAGGCATAGAATATAAGAGCAGGGAGGTTACGCTGGCACTGTATGAAACACTAGTTAGGCCTCAGCTTGAATACTGCGTACAGTTCTTGTCACCACATTACGGAAAGGATGTAATTGCACTAGAGAGGGTACAGAGGAGATTTACGAGGATGTTGCCAGGATTGGAGAATTTTAGCTATGAGGAAAGATTGGATATGCTGGGGTTGTTCTCTTTGGAACAGAGGAGGCCGAGGAGTGATTTAATTGAGGTGTACAAAATTATGAGGGGCCTAGATAGAGTGGATAGGAAGGACATTTTCCCTTAGCAGAGAGATCAATAACCAGGGGGCATAGATTTAAAGTTATTGGTAGAAGGATTAGAGGGGAGCTGAGGAAAATCTTTTTCACCCAGAGGATGGTGGGGGTCCGGAACTCACTGCCTGAGAGGGTGGTAGAGGCAGAAACTCTCAATTCATTTAAAAAGTATCTGGATGTGCACCTGAAGTGCCCAAGTGCTGGAAAGTGGGATTAGGCTGGGTAGGTAATTTCCAGCTAGCACGGACACGATGGGCCGAATGGCCTCCTTCTGCACCGTAAATTTTCTATGAATCTATGACTTTCTTAAGCTGCGCAGTCTAGTCTGGTCCAATATCAATGCTGCTCCATAAATGACCAATGGATCAGTACCTCCAGAGAGAAGTTACTTCTGCTGGCCCTTTGCTTTTTCTTCCTCACCCACCCCATCAAACAGTAGCAAAGTCTGCTACTGGCTTTAGGGATACACATTTGACCATCAGTCTAGAATCAGAGCTGAACTTCAGAATCATGTTTTTTCCTTTTTTTAAAAAAAAAGCAAAGCCACAAACTCATTTTCTGTGTTTATCCTAAGTGTTGTACGATTGCACTGTAGGCTTTATAACCAAACGGAAATATAATTTAATATCAAAAAAGTTATTTTTCTGTGCTTTTTAAAACTGGTTTGCTTTACTTACTTTTAACTTGCCTCTTGGCATCTGGGCCTGAATGACTGCTTGAACCAACATAGCTGCTGTTGCTCTTCGGTCTATCAGAAGAGCCACTTCCTCCAGCAGAGCCAGAGCTTTCTGTGCTCCCAACGGACTTCATCCTAGGTGAGAAAAATACTTCAGATATAACTAAGAATATGTATCAAATGTGCTCTATTCAACTAGTGAGAAAAACAAATCATCCTTCTTCACACAGTTCTCAATGTTGACTGGATTCAGTGCAGATCACTGATGGAATCTGAAAACTCAATACCATTTCATGTCCTCATACCCCACTAAAGCCAAAGGAGACACATGCATCACACCAAATTATTAGTTGCATATTTTCCAAATTATGAATTGCCTCTAAGGGATGGGGTGAGAAATGATTAAGAATTTCCACCATTTCTTCTGCAGTGCTAAACATCCAGATTTAACCATAATACCAAGCACTAGAGCTCAGTATATCATTACAACCACCACAAACCACAGACATTAAGTAGGTTGGCTCTGAGCCATGATGCACAAAATCAATTTAGGTTACTTGATTCACCAATCCAACACAGGTCACTGATCACTGGAGTAAGTCAAGTAAATTTAGCATCAATACCATCTGGGGCTTATCAACCCACATAGGTCCTCATCAACAAAAGGATTAATGGTCAATAGCAAAGCACAATTTTACCATGGTTTACTGTAGCATTGTACAAAATGTAAAGTGAATTGGAAAGCAATACTCGAAGCAAATATGAATAGAAGTGATCTATCATCAGCTATAAATTAAGATATCACAAATGCCACTATAGAATTCAATACCTGAAACTATCCATATTCAATAATATGAATAAAAATTCATCGACTATCTCATTTAAAAACACTACATTTTTATTCTGAGGTATGAACATAGCATTGCAGTAATCCAAGTGCGCAATGTATTGCTGTATGCAACTCAGTTGTGATAAGTTACTTTATCTTCTAAATTTGTGAAACAATTTGCATCGCATCAATCCCCAGAGCAATTTCCTTCCATCATATATCTCATCAGAAATCTGTAAGGAGACTACTTTAACCAAATGGAAAAGAAAAATAGAAAGTTGTTCAAATAAATTCTGTCGAAAATCAATTTTTTTGCAAACCAATCTGTACATTAAACAACTCCCATCAACAATTGTCCACAGAAAGCTTGTGTCAAACAAAACATCATTACACAATGTTGACTGTAATCACCAGCAAAACTTATTAAAACATTGAAATTAAATCTTTGTGCATTTTGCCAACAATAGGATAGCCAGGCACCAGAATTACTCCTGTTGCATTCACACAGAACCAAACTTCAAATCAACGGTACCACGGCCTTGCTCGCTTTAAGCATTGCATTTTCTGAAATTGTGCCTTAATAACAATCTGTTTTTTAAAAAAAATTACCCCAGTCTAGTACCATCTCTTGTATTTTGGGGCATGGGGTGCTCTTGCACCAAGTCCAGTTCACCCATCACCCCTGTGCTTGCTGACCTACATTGGCTCCTGGTCCGGCAACACCAAGATTATAAAATTCTCATCCTTGTTTTCAAATCCTTCCATGGCCTCACCCCGCCCCATTTCAGTAACCTCCTCCAGCCCCACAACCCTCCGAGATCTGTGTGCTTCTATAATTCAGGCATCCCTGATTTTCTTCACTCCACCATTGGCGGCCGTGCCTTCACCTGCCTAGGCCCTAAGCCCTGGAATTCCCTCACTAAACCTCTCCACCTCTATCCTCCTTTAAGACGCTCCTTAAATTCCTACCTCTGACCAAGCTTTTGGTCACCTGTCCTAATAGTTCCTTTTGTGGCTCAGTGTCAAATTTTGTTCGATAAATTGCTCCTGTGAAGCGCCTTGGGATGTTTTACTATGATAAAGGCTCTATATAAATCCAAGCTGTTGTTGATGAGAGTGAAGCAGGTGACATACTTTTACACTATCGATGAATGCAAAATTATGAGTTGGCACCTGAGAGTTACATGGTTATATTCCTGACGATTTACCTTCTTGCTAGAGAAGCACTTTACCTCTCCTCCAAACTGAGATTAGAAATTGCGTTAACCTGCATCCTACCACTCCCTGGTATACAGCACTAGGCCATCCATCCATAAGCTTTTCCAACACATGCAATTTTCATTTTGAAAATGGAAAAACCAAGACCGTCTGCTCCAATTTTTAATGCCCATGGTGGGCAAGAAGAATGCTTACTTGTGCTTGGCAAAGGGAGAACTTTGAAGGGTAGAGCCTGCAGTGCCACGCCTTGCTTGTTGGCGGAGAATGTCTCTGGGTGGTTTTGCAGAAGTATTTACGTATGCCAATTTCACCTGACGACCTGAAAACGGAACCACTGATCAAATTATTCAAGTTTTGGCATATTCTAGCATCACATTGGTCAAGAACGTTTGCTGAGCCAATAAAATTTACATAATTCCTAGTAGCTATGCTAATGAGGTTCTAACGGCATCTTTTAATTGACCATGGTAATTTCAAGTTATCTTCTCTACTCCAATAGCAGTCACAAGTCAGAGAATACGCTAAGAGTCAAATACTGTACAAACTATTTTCAATCCGAATTTGCACTCATCTTGCCTTATAGACGTGTGGTGAAATATTAAGATATTAGTTAGTCAGTCATCAGGGTCAAATAAGTACCCAAGGTTAAAAGCAGTGTAGGAACCCCAATAAAAATGAGAATACTCTCCATCCATAGCCCAAACATGTAACATCTACAAACTAACAGTCATAAGCTATAGACACTGTAGAGAAAGTGTAAAGCCTCTGGCTTGGGAATTATAGGATTTATGTTGTCCTGGTTACTGGAATGAAGTAGTTTCAAAGTGAGAGGTCAGCTCTCAAATGGGATTTGTTTCAAGGAGCAATCTTACTTTAAATTCTGAACCAAAATTCTGAAATGTTAAACAAAAACTCCCAGAATTGCCTAGGCAGAAGGAAGTTCTTTGCATTAACAGAATAAGTTTAGCTGTAGTTTAGCTGTAGTTAACTCAGAACACAAGAGGTAGATTGATCAGGAATTGGTATAAAATAGTCTTCAGTACTTTCTTTTCTAAAACTTAAGGTGTTAATTATGAAGGCAGTGTGTAAAATTAAGTGCATTTAACTAGAAGTTACTTACATTATATAGACAATCCATTCATGAGGCCACATTTGGAATATGTGCAATTTTGTCCACTCAGCCTTGAAAATTTTGAACACTAATATGGTGGAAAATTCAGAGACTAAAGTATGATTCTAAGTCTTATGGTTTTAAGTTGCAAAACAGGAGCCACAGTATTGAACTTTTTTTTTAATTAGAAGAAAGATTCAGGGATGTCATGATTCAGTTTTTTTTTTAAAAAAGTGTTGAGAGGAATCAATAAGAATGATAAAAAAGGTCATTTAACTTGGATTGTAAATGCACAATTTTAGGACAAATTCAAAAATAAAAAGCATCACCCAAGATAAGTTTAGAAGGAAATAGTTCCCCTCCCCTCGGATGTGGCTATGGGGAATAGATTCTAAAATAAAACACGTAATGAAACTTAGATAAATGCCGAGAAAGATTGGCATAATATCAGTTTAGGAATAGGACTGGGGGTTGTAAGAAACTGTGATTAATAGTGCTGTGTTGACCACAATGGCTCCTTAAATTACTGGGACCATGGAAATATCATGCCAAGGGAGGTAAATGGGTCAACAATCTATGTCTGAAGTCACTACTGATTTGAGTACATAATCTAGCCTGACACTTCAGTGCAGTACTGAGGGAGTGTTGCATTTTTGGAGGCGCCATCTTTTGGTTGAGACATTAATCAGAGGCCTTGTTTACATGGAAGTAAAATATCCCATGGCACAAAAGAGAGAAAGTTCTCCTGGCCAACATTCCTCCCTCGACTAACATCACCCAAAACAGATTATCTGGTCAGTCATTCATTTGTTGTTTGTAGGGGCTTGTGTAGGGAATGGCTGCCATGTTTGCCTTTGAAACGTCAGTGACTAACTTTGAAACGTAATCCATTGGTTATAAAGTGCTTTGGGGTGTCCTGAGTATATAAGACTCTATAAAAGTGCAAAATCTGATGTACACAATATAAATAAAAAGAAAAAAAACCTGCAAATGCTGAAAATCTGAAATAAAAGTACAAAATTCTAGAAATAAGCGGGCCAGTCAGCATCTATAAAGAGGAAAGACAGGTAAATGTCTCAGGTGTATGACTCTTTCTCAAAAATGAAAACAGCTTATACCTGAAACATTAACATGTCTTTTCTCTACAGATCCTGATCAACCTGTGTGTCTCCAGTATTTTCTGTTTCTTTGATGTAATTAATTCCAAATTCTGAACTGAAAGGATGGGCCAATTCACAGAGTCCCATCCTATTAACCCTGCAAAATAGGGTGCGACAGTTATACTGAATGCTTTAAATAGTTTCCCCAAGAACAAATACCATCTTTCAAGTGGAGAGAGTAATTTTTGCTCGTTTGTTATTTTAACAAAATTAAAGCACACATTTCATGATTTATAGTGCACATCTTCATGCTTGCGTAACAGGAATAAAAAACCCACAAACAGAAGGATGTGGAAAAGTATTCAAAAACATTTTGGAGTACTTCCCAACAATTTGTATTTAGATATTTTAATCACAATACCAATTTGTCCATATTAAAATGCCAAAATTATAGCCACTAGCATTTGTACTGTGAGGTGTTATATGCACATATTTACCAGAACATAACCACAAGCAATGATTGGATAAGGTTTTGTTATTGAAAGATGAGTGAACATTAAATCACAAAACATAATTTTTAACCCAGTTCAAATATATTCATTTGAAACAATTTCTTGAAATATAGCCCACTAAAAAAGCCTAACCTTTCTAGCTAGAACTTGGATTACAGCAGCTATTTGGCACTTTAAATTGAAGTGTAGCACAGCAAAAGTGAGGATTGTGCAAAAGATTCGTCGCAAGCAACCTCAAAAACATATACATAACGATCAATGCAACATCTCCAAAATGCTAGCAGCAAAAAAAAAGTTCAAATGCAACTAAAATCAACAAACCAGCTTTAACAGGGCCTACTGAGCAGGCCTAGTCAGCTCTAGCACTGATATGCCCAATTTTTATGGGCAAGGCTATTGACATGGGCACTCTTGTGAAATTTGGCTTGAGCTTTATTTAAATAGGAGCGGTCCATGCACATTTGTTGCATAACCTCCTTCAACTGCCCCAAATCGTGCCTCTCAAAATTTGCCCTACACTTTAAGCAAAAGATTACTACAATGAGATGTCTGAAATTCTTCAAGCAATTGTGCTGAACTGCATGTTATCATCACCAGAATACGTTTTTTTAAAAATTCATCTCAAGTGTACGTTAACTACAAGGTAGGTGAAGAACCCAATTATAGAGGGTGCCTGTTTACAGTGACCACTCAACTTCAGATCCAATGATTCAAATTTGAACCTTTGCATCGCTATAATGGCTTGTCAATGTAAATGTTTCATGGCCTACATTTGAAAGGTGTGCACCACACTAAGTTCACACTAACCTTTGGGCTTATTAGCATGTGCTGAACTAATGCTTTGTGTCAATATTTTCAGTTTCTGTTCTCTTTCATCGTAAAGCCTCAGATACAGCTCACGCCATGATTCATACTCATTGGGCTCCTCACTTTTGAAATCTTTTTTACAATGCTTCATCCAGAAGTGGCCAGTCTGTTCAATAAAGCTCTGTTTAAGATAAAAAAACAAAAAGCACCAAAGGAGCTCATCAAAAACAAGGTACAAGTCATTCAATGAGCATCCAGTTTTTGCACTTGATCTTCATCCATCATTGTAAACTAAAGTACTGAATATGGAGTTGAAAGAATATATTTCTAAAAATATAAATTACTAAAATGTGTGGTTTACCAGAGAATGGATAGCAGGTTGAATGCTTCAATTTATCTCTAAATTTTCAGCTCTACACTGGAGTACAGGCAAAGTTTGTTATTGCTTTTCAAACATTAAAAGCAGTTAAGACACTTTCACAATTGTCTTTCATCCATTTTGTTTCCATCAATTTAAGCTGTTTACTGTGCAATAAATTGCCTCTCCTCCCTCCCCTCCCCACACCATTTACATATTCTTCAGGCATTAGGAAACATTATACAATTCATTTTGAAGTATAGTGATGCACTTTAATTCAATACAGTCAAATATTTAGGTTTTATGCCAGAGTACCTTTGGAGAATGTTTTCTTCAGCCATGATCAAAATTACTGGTTAAAAACCATTTCACAAAGCTTGTTCAGATTTTTAAAAAAATTCTTGATAACGATCACTTATATCTAGCTAAACGGATACTTGATTTTCTTGAGACAAAGTGAAACACTAAGAACTCCTCACGGTCATTATCATAAAATTATGTTTAAAGATCATGCCAGAGTACCAATGACTTTTAGAGCACTTAAAAATGTGTACACAAAAAAGTAAAAAAAAACTTCTTTGACCAGGTTAACAAAATTAATAGCTCACCATCTGATTTCCCTCCCTGTCCTTGCTCATCATCTACTTAATGACATGGCCAAGATCAAGAGCTCATGTGGTATCACACGTACAACTCTGGATCTTAACAGTCCCCATTACATTTTATGTTCTTCTGATCATCTATGAGCAAAGACACATCTAAAAAGGTACAAATTTAACTTTGTAAAAACACTGCCCACCTCCCCAAAAAAGTAGGGGGAAGAACAGATAAAAAAATACATTAGGCTTTTGGAGATTTAGCAAATAAATCTCAACTATAGTGCATTTTAGACAGCAAAAATAATGTGACCTTCATGCAATGAATTAACCACATTTAACTGATTGTTTCTTTATTTCCCCCAGATCCTCTAATTACTCCTCTACTCTTATTGTAAGAAACCCTAAATAAGTTCTACTGTCTACAGCATACATCTAGCCCACCAGATATATAAAGTGCATTACAACTTGAACATTTTGTGCTATGTATATTGCAAGCCAATAATATAAAGGAACAAAGGGTAATTCTCAAAAGAATATATGTAACCAGCTAATATAAACCAAACCACTTCTGGTAAGTAAGAAACCCTCCAGTAAACATTGTAAAATGTTCATATTACATAGAATGTACAGCACAGAAACAGGCCATTTGGCCCAACAGGTCTATGCCAGTGTTTATGCTGCACACAAGCCTCCTCCCAGCCCACTTCATCTAACCCTATCAGCATAACCTTCTAATCCTTTCTGCTTCATGTGTTTATCTAACTTCCCCTTAAATGCTTCCATGCTATTTGCCTCAACTATTCCATGTGATAGCAAGTTCCACTCTCTGGTAAAGAAGTTTCTCCTGAATTCCCTATTGAATTGACTATCTTATATTTATGGCTCCTAATTTTGGTCTCCCCCACAAGTGGAAACATCTTCTCTAAGTCTACCTTATTGAGAATCCCTACGTGGTCAGTTTTCGGTAAAATATTAAAATGCCTACGTGGCAAAGAAGCAGAATGCAAAATGGTTAGAAAGGGTTAATTAGTTAGTAACTGAGATTGGTACAGGTGGCCTGGCCTCCTGCTGGGCCATATGTTTGCGTAGTCAGCAGGTTTGCATGGTCTTAGCAATGTAGAGTCTTTGATGTGATTCAAGGACTGGTCTGAATGTCTCCATGTTTATGGCAGATCAATATAGGTAACGAGCTTAGCCAAAGTTGAAAGACATTCCAGGTTGGGAGATAAGGAACAGAAGGAACAGGGAAGAACATTCCAAGTTGGAAGGTGAGGAAGTATCCCCTTTGATGTCTAACAGCAGCATGATCAGCACATGGACGATTTATGATTGGCCGGAAATAATGTAACCTCGCATGGCAACCTATGCCCGGCTTATGATTGGTGTTGACCCTCGTTAAGTATGTTCCAACCCCTATTGATTTGTATAAAAACGTGTGGATTTCTGTATGTTTCTTGTTCTTGCTCTGCCAGCATAGAGGGACTCTATCAGGAGTCCAAATCAATGCTGCAGACTAAGAACCCTGCTATTAAAGTTGTGATGAACTTTAAAATGTATTCGAATTCAGTTTTTACTGAACCAGACTGAGGGGAAAGAATCCGGATCGTCATTTGGTGGCCCGTACGGGGATCTTAACGGTCGTTCACCGAGAGTTCGCGGAGTAAGAGGCGGATTATCTCAGACACGGAGGAAGGAAATGGCGCCCCGACGTAAGTAGTCTTAATTTACTACGTCAGTTTTCCTCCAATCCGTCAGTCTGACGACGAATCGTCCAATCGCTAACACTCGTATGGCGTCCTTACAAGATTCAGGTCAGTCTGGCGAATACACAGAAATAGCAGGAAGAGGTCAGTGGTCGAATATCACTGAGGGAATAACTTGTAAGCGGTAGGTCAGTGGTTAATATCACTGAGGGTAGACAGGGTTTAAGTTCCTGGTGATTGGATATAAACAGGAACTATTGATAAAACTTAGATGCCGCCAAAAAGGCTCAGGAATTAATTTGGAAAAATAACAGAAGTACCACAGCCAAAGAACTAATTGCTTTATGGAGACAGTACTGTAAACAAAAATATGGATAGAATTAAGTGACTAGACAAATGTTTAAAAGACAGAGACCCGAAAAAGAAAGGTTCTGTTGTTTAAGTGTACTGTCCCTTTAAAAAGCCTGTCTTGATCAGTGTTTTTTTTGTCGGTGTTGTGGGCCACGCCCCCTTCTTACTGTGCCTTGTGTGTTTTCTTCCTTTGTGTAATGTATCTGTCTTGTCGTGTGTTTAATTCTGATACTGCCGAATTAAAATTGGAGTTATTGAGGTTAAGTGACCTATTAAATTCTGGTTCTTATAAAGTGTGGGCATGTTAAATTCCAGACATGGGATCTTCAAAAAATTGGCATTTTGAATGTTTATTTTGTGATTGGCTGTGGTTTAAAAAGAGGTTAAAAATTAACGGGATAGATTAAAAAAACGATCAGGATCATTGTGATAGGAAAAGTCGGAAAGCTGGAACAGCTCGGAGCGTTGATTATAATCACATCCACTAAAAGTATGTGAAAAAATAGTGTGCAAAAATATAGTATAAAGCAATCTACAAATGTGAGAAGTAAAAAAATCAGTCAAACCTGTGTGAAGTGAAATTTTGAAGGTGGGAACTTAATCTCAAAAGGGAGAAGGATCAAGTTACTCCTACCACAAGAGCAAGTTAATATTAACCCCTTCCATCCCAAGAAGCCAGACTGTCATGCCAAGAGCAGTTCAAACAGATAGAAATGACCCAGTCGGTTGAGAACTGTCTGAGGCTTGCCCAGAACACAGGTGAACATGAGGTAATAATTGGTATAGGTTATATTAGTAAAATTGTCCCAATTACTCGGAAATGCCAAAGGCTACAATTGACTGAGATATAAGTTTTCACGCCACAGTGAAAAATTGATAAGAAAGGAATGTAAAACAAATCATATGAAAAGGAAGCATAGGTTAGACAATTGGAAGTCCATTACTTGAGCTATGTACTGACACAGGGTACTAAACGCCTATCAGTTTTACCCTGCCACAGTATGATAAGGAAGTTTTGACAAGTTCTGGGGCTATTCAATTTTATTTGAAATTAATAGTAGAATACAAGATCTGACCAAAGAGGGGAGACCTTCCCTGACAAATTATATAACTCGCATTGAGACTGCTAAGAAAACTCAACAATTAGATCAACACCTCCTAACTCAAGTGTTAAAACAAAGAGCGACATGGAATGGAGGTGGACATCGTAAAAAGAGATAGACAAATATGGAGACGTAAAGATCTGTGATAAGTGATATAGCAACTGCCTTTGCCTCAGTTGTTAACACCATTGATTTGACAACATTAGATCAAAAGGTCAGAGATTTAGGGTCTCGCATTAAAGATATATTAAAAGATAAATGAAAATACAGATAAGGAATTGTCTGAGGATCAAATGCTGACCATATATTTGCAAAGGATAGCTACAGTGCTAGAAACACATGCCCAAACCATTAATAAATTAATAAAAGAGGAATATAACGTATCTTAGCAGGCGGCTGCTAATGATATCTGCTTAATGTGGTTACATCTTGAAAACACAGAGATTAGGACTTGGAGTTAGAAATTCCAGTCTGCAGCCCTGCGTACATCTGTATGTGGGAGAGACAGTGTTTATTTCAGACAGGCTGCGTGCTTCAGAGAGAGAGCGAGAGTGGAACTAGGCAATTTCTCTCTCCTGTTTTGTTTTCTAAATTTGTTTCGGGTATAGGGATTATTCCTTTGGATAAATAAATAATAAATGAAGATTTGACAAATTAATCACTTGGGCTCTCAAGAAGAGCCGCAATGGATTTTCTATGTTTCTTTTAAAACAGGTGACCCTGGTTTTTTTTTGGGACCACGTGAGTGTTGATGGTGCAGGATTACCAAGAGTAGTTACAAAGTTACGGTGCAACCTTTGCTGGAGAAATTTGGTGCAGGAAACGATCCAGTGGTGTTAAAGATTTAAGACTTTAGCTGCAGACATCAGCGGATACCAAATGTCACAGCGTGGTGATATCAACCTGATTCTCTTCTTTTGAAAACATTTTGATTTGTTTTGTTTTAACCTATTTGTTGTCTTCCGAGACAGAGTGCTCGAGATGGGGAGATATGGGAATTTCTCTAAAGTCATTGAATTGGGCATGATAAAAAATCAATCTGGCATAAATATACAATCTAGTGGAAGTCAGGAAAGTGTAGTTGAGAATAGTAATTTGATAGCTTTCTCGTGGAGATATTTGTGTCCTTGCCTATAATGAACAATGAGAAAAATACACTCAATAGCCTGGCCACTACCCTGACATCAGGACCATTCAGGGGGAGATAAGCACTCTAGACACCCCTGATCTTTTTGATAAGATAACCTGAAAACCTAAGTGGCTACAGTGGACATAAAAGATACAAATGTATGTTGCCATCATCTGAAACGGAGATCAGGATGAAGAACATGATTACAAAGGCCTATGGCCTGGTGAGCTATTGCAACCACTCTTTAAACAAACCAGTTGCTTTTACAGGACTGAATCCTACAGGACATATGATGTGTGCCATGGAAAATGTTCGGAAATACCATGAGGAAGAAGAGACTGGCCAGCAGAAAGTTAATATCCAAGAACACTAAGCTCATTCCTATGAGATGCTGCTAGTATGCGGAGATACATGAAGAAGATACATTGAAGAATGAGTCTCAGACAGGCTCAGTTACTTGACAACAGCACAACAGGAAAATGGTTAATGTGGTCCAGGCGAGTGAGAAATCCTTTTAAACAAGGCACTGGCACATGGTCCATAGAGAAACCAACTAATTAATGAAACAGTCAGGAAACACTGGTATCAATCAAAAGGACTGAAATTAAAGTAAAGAGGGACACAGTAATTTGGATTTCCAAAATTCAGGGTTAGGTTCCCATCAGTTAACAATAAAATTGGGAGAAACAATATTTAGAAGATATCCGCACGATGGATACAAAATTACAAGATTATGAGGGGCCCAGATAAAGTAGACAGGAAGTACCTGTTTCCCCTAGCAGAGGGTTCAAGAACTAGAGGACGTAGATTTAAGCTGATTGGCTGGAACAAAATTAAAGGGATGTGTTACTAGACATGCTGTCACTGTGTGTCCACATAGTGTTGGACACAGCCTAGAAGCACAGTGTGGGTTTAATAATACCAGTACCAATCGGGATATTAACTGTACCATGGAGGCCCTAGAGGCGGATCTAAAACCCACTTAAGTGGTATATGCCGGAGAGGGCGAATACTGTGTTACAACTAATTTGAAAACGTTTAAATATGCCAATCTAACTTGTGATATTTTAAGTCCAGAATTCTACTCCATTTCTGAAGTCCTGGTTCGGATTGGACCCGAGGAACTGGTAGAGATACACCGGCATAACCTCACCACCTTACAAGTTTCTGAGAATGTCAGAAAGGACTTAAAAGCATATCAGGACACATTTGGGTATCTGACACCCCTGTTGCCTAAATACTTGAAAGCATTGCGAATGGAGATACGCCTCTCCCAGAAGGTTTATTATAACCTACAACAGGACAATAACAACATTAAGCATGACATTGACCAAATTAAAGTCACCACCTGGTGAAATGACCTCTGGAATTTGGGACTGAATATACAGATCCATCCTTGGATTAGATTAATTTCATATGCATTAGTCGTAGTGCAGTTTGTTGTAATGTGCTTCTTGATTTTCATTGCATGTAATAAATGTAAGCAGAGGATGAAGAGTTTGGCAAAGATAGTAAAACAGAGCCTGGGTGAGAATGTCCCCATTGTCTCTGTGGTTTCAACTAAGAACACATCTTAATGGTACCGGGAGTAGCACCCGCTGGGGTAAGGTGCATGTAAAAGGGAAGACAATTATAGTTTGATAGGATTATCAGATGCTCTGCCTCTCTTCCACCCGGACTGGTGGCCAACACGAAGGGAACCTGGTTAAGATGAGGTGCAGCATCTAACGGGATATTGTAGGGAGAATTTGGATTAAGGGATATAAAGGGGAGGGCACCAATTCACAGGTGTAAAATGGTCTGAAAGGTACCATTCAGTCTAGTTAGGCTGGAAACAAAATATAAAGCACCATGGGATATTTGACTATGTTAGCCTTTTCAAACTAACATGAATAGGTTTAGCTGACCAAGGACATTCGCAGCTTACTTGAGAGATGTTTAGAAGGAGTCTGTTCCTGAGAACAGATAAGAGTACAAAGGCGTATTGATGAAACATGTCTGTGTTCTATTGGGACTTCTCTAGTTCAAGGGCTAGTCATATTCATTGTTATAATTCTTATAGTTTATTGCTTACTTAAATGTTGCTGCGCTGCAGAACCAGTGAGCACTGTAATAATTGGTTATCATGAAATGATAAAAGGGGGGAATGAGAATCCCTACGTGGTCAGTTTTCGGTAAAATATTAAAATGCCTACGTGGCAAAGAAGCAGAATGCAAAATGGTTAGAAAGGGTTAATTAGTTAGTAACTGAGATTGGTACAGGTGGCCTGGCCTCCTGCTGGGCCATATGTTTGCGTAGTCAGCAGGTTTGCATGGTCTTAGCAATGTAGAGTCTTTGATGTGATTCAAGGACTGGTCTGAATGTCTCCATGTTTATGGCAGATCAATATAGGTAACGAGCTTAGCCAAAGTTGAAAGACATTCCAGGTTGGGAGATAAGGAACAGAAGGAACAGGGAAGAACATTCCAAGTTGGAAGGTGAGGAAGTATCCCCTTTGATGTCTAACAGCAGCATGATCAGCACATGGACGATTTATGATTGGCCGGAAATAATGTAACCTCGCATGGCAACCTATGCCCGGCTTATGATTGGTGTTGACCCTCGTTAAGTATGTTCCAACCCCTATTGATTTGTATAAAAACGTGTGGATTTCTGTATGTTTCTTGTTCTTGCTCTGCCAGCATAGAGGGACTCTATCAGGAGTCCAAATCAATGCTGCAGACTAAGAACCCTGCTATTAAAGTTGTGATGAACTTTAAAATGTATTCGAATTCAGTTTTTACTGAACCAGACTGAGGGGAAAGAATCCGGATCGTCATTATCAAACCTTTTCAGAATCTTTAAGATTCTATCAGGTTACCCCTCAACCTCTTTTCTAGAGAAAAAAGCCCAAGCCTATTCAATCTTTCCTGATAAGTATATCCTCTCAGTTCTGGTATCATCCTTCTCCAGTGACTTTATATCCTTTTTATAATATGGAGACAAGAACTGTGCACAGTACTCCAAGTATGGTCTAGCCAAGGTTCTATACAAGTTTAACATAACGCCTCTGCTTTTCAATTCAATCCCGCCTGAAATTAACCTCCGTGCTTGGTTTGCTTTTATAAAAAAATGGCCTTATTAACCTGCGTCATTATTTTTAGTGATTTGTGCATCTGTACCCTGAGACCCCTTTGCTCCTCTACCCCATTTAGACTCTTATTTTCCAAGGAGCAGGTGGCCTCCTTATTCTTCCTACCAAAATGCACCACCTCACATTTATCTATATTAAAATTAATTTGCCAATTGCACACCCATTCTGCAAGTTTATTAATGCTGTTAATCTTTTGAAAAGTAACTTGCACCAGTTATTGAATCACAGATCTCGCAACAGCCATGATGCTTGTGGCTTCGTTATCCGCCTCTAAAATCTGTGACTCAAGTTGGAGTCAGCCAGGAAACAGGCTTTGCTTTCCTACAGCACTCCATCTAATAACTGAGCTGAAAACAGACTTCATCTCAGAGGAAAGAGATTAAGTTACAGCAACCACAGCACTCAAATTTCTAACATTAGATGAATTTAAGTGACTAAAGGAACCATCTCAGTTGTTCGAGCATGCAGCCATTCAATTTCAGGCCCATTCATATAAATAGGTCCATTCGCTTACATCCAATGTGTGTTTTTAAAAAAAAAGTGCTGCAAAAATAAATTTGGATAATTATGGTTCGCATTTCCATTTTAAAACACTGCACAGATGGTACACTTTTGTACAACACTGCATCTTTGTGCCGTAGTACATTGTTCCCCATTCCCACTAAGTTTACAGAACAGTAGCAAGAATGAAAATAAGGATGCACATGTAAATATTTGATCGAACACTTAAAGCCAACAAGATAATTTTAGGATGCACCATTGGTTGCGATAAATAGCCTTATTATTGCTTCTGAAACATAGATACACTGCAGTAGAAGCATAAGTTGATACAGTATATTGTATATTACATATACTTAATCTATATATTCTGCATTGGGTTGTATTAAAGCAAGTAGATCTAGGGCACAAACTGAAAAAAGGAAGCTTTTTTGTCTAGTTTTGACTTGGTGCCTGTCATTTTAAATCCAGACAATATTTAAGGGGCTTAAGAGCCAGCTACAGTCAGAATCTTGTACCAAGCTTAACTCGATACTAAGATTCCTTCAGAAAACTTGAGAGGGGAGCCAAGCTATTTTCAAACAATAACGCTTTGATATGTTAGTTTATGTATGATGGACAGTTATTTCCAAATGCAGTTGATAGTTATGCAAAATCCAGAAAATCTCAGTAAATGTTTCCATGGATATTTAAGGATCTGTAGTTGTTCAAATTGCGTAGCCTGTTTGGAGTTGTCATTAGCTCCTGTAGTGGTAAGAAATGGAATAAAAAACAAAGACTGTATATAAAAGTATTGTACAAAAGAATAGTTTAGCATTAGATTGGTAAGACATTGTCTTGTTGAAGAGCTCAATAGGATTTTTACTGCAAATAAATAATTACTTAATTATTTGCTCAATTTTAAACTTATAACAAGGTCTTAAGTGGTGATGCTGCTTATCAAAGAGAGATTATGTAGATATCAAGGCTAGGTGTGTGCGTGCCTCCGTAAAATATGAAGACTAAAAATTAATGTTTGTGCCAGCTCTTTAAAAGAGCTATCCAATTAGTCCCATTCCCCTGCGTTTCCCCATAACCCCGCAATTTTTTTCCCTTCAAGTATTTATCTAATTCCCTTTTGAAAGTTACTATTGAATCTGCTTCCACCACCCTTTCAGACAGTGCATTCCAGATCATAACAACTCGCTGCGTAAAAAAAATGTTTCCTCATGTCGTCTCTGGTTCTTTTGCCGATCATCTTAAACCTGTGTCCTCTGGTTACCGACCCTTCTGCCACTGGAAGCAGTTTCTCCTTATTTACTGTGTCAAAACTATTCATGATTTTTAACACATCTATCAAATCTCCCCTTAACCTTCTCTGTTCGAAGGAGAACAACCCCAGCTTCTTCACTCAACTGAAGTCCCTCTCCCTGGCACCATTCTAGTAAATCTCTTCTGCATCCTCTCTAAGGCTTTGTCATCCTTCCCAAAGTGTGGTGCCCAGAATTGAACACAATACTCCAGTTGAGGCCTAACCAGTGTTTTATAAAGGTTTAGCATAACTTCCTTGCTTTTGTACTCTATGCCATACACCCCCAGGCCTCTCTATTCCTACACCTCCTTTAAAATTGTACCATTTAGTTTATATTGCCTCTCCTCATCCTTCCTACCAAAATGCATCACTTCACACATGAAGCACCTCATCACCTTAAACAAGTGAGATTTAAAAATTCAGGCAATGGACAAGAGCCATTCTTAAAAGGGATATAATTTTGAAGCATTTGGAAAACTTGTTCTTTTAGCTAACGAACTGAAAAGATGATGGAATTCTTTTTATTTCGCTTTCTGTACTTGATTTAACATTAAATTCACTATTCTAACTTGCATTTCCTGGTTCAGAATCTGCGCTGCTCATTAACGATTCTTCAATCTGATTGGTTAAGTTGCTTGTCCTGTTCACACAAGTCCCAGATGCCCTGTAGAGGGCGCCACACTGTTGGAGCTACTGCTGACAGCAATTTGCCGTGCAAAACTCCACGGAAAGTCTACGAGCAAGCGCAAGTCTAACGAACATCTGGGGCTGTTCATTTGCCGCTCACAGCAAAATCTGGCCCAATATATTTATTACTTGTACACCCCAAATATTTTTAGCATCATAAACTAGAAAGATAGTTTAGAAACAAAGTTTGAAATAGTACTAGTCAGTTGCTATTTACTTGTCAATATGAACTTAGGTCTTATATTGCGAGTTTCCTCACCGGGTTGCATTCCTCAATTCGACAGAGCTGTTCTGAAGTACATCGTTCAAGCACTGGCTCAATAATTTCAAATGGCACGCCACCTACTTCGTGAATAGCTTGAGACACGAGGGGAGGGGGAAAGAATAAAAATTGAGATTATCAACATTTTGACCACATATAAAGATTACCTGACTGTAAAGATTACCTGCAACTGCAAACTAATGCAAAAATAAAATCTGGACACATTTTAATAGTTTCTTCTGTTTCATTAAAGTTACAGTTCATTGTTTTAGAATATGTAAAAAAAAGGAAAAGAGCATTTAGCTCCATAAAGGCCAACAGTCCACAAAATAGAAGTTTTAAATATTTTCATAAATATGCAATGATAAACAAGCACTTAAAATTTCACTCATGCATAATACCGAGGTCTGCCTGATTGCATGCTTTTTTTTTACTCGAGATTCAGCTCAACCAGACTGTAGGAAGGTGGGTTCTTAAGGATCTCCCAGCAGTCAGTTATAGAGCAGCACTGTCCAAAAACCAGAAATAAGTGATCATCTGTTTTCCAGAATGATTTGTGCACACCAAATACTGAGAGGAAAGGGAACAAAACGTTTAAAAAAAAAACCTATTATGATAAAGTGCCATGTATTATTTGCACCTTTCCTATTTTTAGCAAGGCTTTTGACAAGGTCCCACATGGCAGACTGGTTAGAAAAGTAAAAGCCCATGGGATCAGAGGGAAAGTGGCAAGTTGGATCCAAAATTGGCTCAGTGGCGGGAAGCAAAGGGTCGACGGGTGTTTGTGTGACTGGAAATGTTTCCAGTGGCGTTCCGCAGGGCTCAGTACTAGGTCCCTTGCTTTTTGTGGTATATATTAATGATTTAGACCTAAATGTAGGGGGCATGATTAAGAAGTTTGCAGATTATACAAAAATTGGCCATGTGATTGATAGTGAGGAGGAAAGCTGTAGACCGCAGGAAGATATCATTGAACTGGTCAGGTGGACAGAAAGGTGGCAAATGGAATTCAACCTGGAGAAGTGTGTGGTAATGCATTTGGGGAGGGCAAACAAGGCAAGGGAACACACAATAAATGGGAAGATACTGAGAGGTGCAGAGGAACTGAGGGACCTTGGAGTGTATGTCCACAGATCCCTGAAGGTAGCAGGACAGGGTAGATAAGGAGGTTAAGGCGGCATACGGGATACTTTATTTTATTAGCCGAGGCATAGAATTTAAGAGCAGGGAGGTTATGCTAGAACTGTATAAAACACTAGTTAGGCCACAGCTTGAGTACTGCATACAGTTCTGTTCACCACATTACAGGAAAGATGTAATTGCACCAGAAAGGGTACAGAGGAGATTTACGAGGATGTTGCCAGTACTGGAGAATTTTAGCTGTGGGGAAAGATTGGATAGGCTGGGGTTGTTTTCTTTGGAACAAAGGAGGCTGAGGGGAGATTTAATTGAGGTGTATAAAATTGTGAGGGGCCTAGATAGAGTGGCTCGGAAGGACCTATTCCCCTTAGCATAGAGGTCAATAACCAGGGGGCACAGATTTAACGTAATTGGTAGAAGGATTAGAGGGGAGTTGAGGAAAATCTTTTCACCCAGAGGGTGATGGAGGTCTGGAACTCAGGAACTCACTGCCTGAAAGGGTGGTAGAGGCAGAAACCCTCAAGTACTTGGATGTGCATTTGAAGTGCCATAACGTACAAGGCTACGGACCAAGTGCTGGAAAGTGGGATTAGGCATGATAGCTCTTTTTCGGCTGGCACAGACACGATGGGCCAAATGGCCTCCTTCTGTGCCGTAAATTTCTATGATTCTATTTTTATTTTTATTTCTCCTCTGGCATCTATTTAGAAAACAAAAACCATACTTTCCTAATTCCTTACAGTCAATGTTGTTCTGGAGGACTCGAATGCACTGTTCATACAGAGTCATCATCTTCAAAATGTTTGTTGTTTTACAGCCAGAGTACACCTGCATTTTACAGTTTAATCTCCGACCAGTAAACTCCACCGTACTATCAGAGATGTTAGGTATTGCTGCGGGTACAAAGAGGAGACAAACAATTTTCAATTTTGGATAAAGCAAGAAAATTACCTTTAACTAAATGTTGGACATTCAGAATATAGGAATAGGAATGGGCCATTCAGCCCCTCAAGCCTGTTCCACCATTCAATTGGATCATAATTGAGCTGTACCTCAACTCCATTTACCTGCTTTTGTTTCAGATCCTTTGATACCCTTGCCTAACAAAAATCTATCAATCTGAGTCTTGAAGATTTCACTTGACCCAACTTTTGGGGAGTGAGTTCTACTACCTTGTGAAAAATGCTTCCTGATTTCACTCCTGAATAGCCTAGTTCTCATTTTAAGGTTGTACCTCCTTGTTCTGGATTCCCCTACTAGAGGAAATAGTTTCTCATATCTACCCTATCGAATCCACCTGATCATTTTACACAACTCAATTAGATCACCCCTCAAACTTCTAAATTCAAGGGAGTACGAGCCATTTTAATGCAACCTGTTCTCAATTTAACCCTTTAAGCCCTGGTATCATTTTGGTGAATCTGCGCTGTACCCTCCCCGAGGCCAACACATCTTTCCTGAGATGTCGTGTCCAAAACTGAACGCAGTACTCCAGATGGGGTCAGACAACTGAAGCATAATTTCCTCCCCTTTTTATTTCAGCCCCCTTGAGATAAAGGTCAAAATTAGCTTTTTTGATTACTTTTTGTACCTGTGCACGAGTTTTTATTGATTTGTGTACCTGGACACCCAAATCACTTTGCTCCTCCACAGTTCCTAATCTTTCACTATTAACAAAATATTCTGATTTGTCTTTCTTGGATCTAATGTAGATGACCTCACACTTCCCCATGTTGAACTTCATCTGCCACAATTTTGCCCACTCAATTCATCTGCTTATGTCCCTTTATTACTTCCTGCTCCCATTGACACAACTTACTGTGCCTCCTAGCCTGGTGTCATCTGCAAACTTGGATACGTAACTCTGTATTACTTCATCCAAGTCACTGATATATACGGTGAAAAATTGAGGCCCCAGTATAGGTTCTTGGGGAACACCACTTGTCACACCCCACCAGAGTACATTCCCTTTATCCCTACTCTGTCTCCTACCTTCAAACCAATTACCAACCCATGTTACAGGGTTATCTCCAATTCTGTGTGCTCTCATTTTTGCTGATAATCTCTTATGCGGAACCTTATCAAGTGCCTTCTGGAAGTTCACCTCGACAACATCCATAGACATTCCCCTGTCCACCATGTTAGTGGCCTCTTCAAAAAATTCAACTAGATACGTCAGACATAACCTACCCTTCACAAATCCAAGGTGACTCTCCTTGATCAGCTCATACTTGTTTAAGTGTTTAGTCACTCTTTCCCTGATGATAGATCCCAGTAACTTCCCCACAAATGACATTAAACTGACAGGTCTGTAGTTTTCTGGTTTCTTCCTCCCTCCTTTCTTAAATAATGGAGGCATAATTCCCAAATCTAGAGCTCTTCGGTAAATTATGACCAATGCATTTCCAATTTCCCCACCTGTTTCTTTTAATGCCCTATAGTGGAAACCATCAGGTCCTGGATATTTGTCTTAAGCCCCATTATTTTCTCACATATTAAATCTAGTAAGTTCTTCCCCTTGACTTATTATCCAGTTCCCTTGTACTGCTGGTATTTTATCCACTTCCTCTACTGTTAAAACGGATACAAAGTATTTATTAAACAAGTCTGCCATTTCCTTATTATCCATTATAATATCACCTGCATCTGTCTTTAAAGGGCCCACATTCCCCCTTACCACACTCTTTCTCTTAATATATTTATAAAAACTTTTACTGTCAGTTTAGATATCCCTTGGAAGATTTTTTCATACTCCCTTTTTGCATTTATTACTTTCTTTGTGTCACTTTGTTGCTTTTTCAGCCCTAGAACCCTCCGAAATCTCTGCGCTCCTCCAATTCTGGCCTTATCACTCCACCGTTGGCCTTCAGCTGCCCAGGTCCTAAGCTCTGGAATTCCCCCCTAAACCTCTCCACCTCTCTCTCCTCCTTTAAGATGCTCCTTAAAACATACCTCTTTGACCACCTGTCCTAATATCTTATGTGGCTCAGTGTCAATTTTTTTTTAATAATGCTCCTGTGAAGTGCATTGGGATGTTACTACATTAAATGCGCTATATAAATGCAAGTTGTTGCTGTTTATATAGCTCTCCCTTACTTAAATTTAAAACCTTGGTTTTGACTCTCTCTTTTCTCTCTCAAAACTGGTATCAAATGCAACCTTTTATGGTCACTATTCACAAGATTTTCCCTTCTTCTAGTCTGTGAGAAGATTAAGATCTCCCGTTCGTATTTATACATCCCCCCACTACATCACTACTGTCAGGAGGTCATAGAGTCATAGAGTTATACAGCACGGATAGAGGCCCTTCGGCCCATCGTGTCCGCGCCGGCCATCAGCCCTGTCTACTCTAATCCCATATTCCAGCATTTGGTCCGTAGCCTTGTATGCTATGGCATTTCAAGTGCTCATCCAAATGCTTCTTGAATGTTGTGAGGGTTCCTGCCTCCACAACCCTTTCAGACAGTGAGTTCCAGACTCCAACCACCCTCTGGGTGAAAAAGTTCTTTCTCAAATCCCCTCTAAACCTCCCGCCTTTTACCTTGAATCTATGTCCCCTTGTTATAGAACCCTCAACGAAGGGAAAAAGCTCCTTAGTATCCATCCTATCTGTGCCCCTCATAATTTTGTACACCTCAATCATGTCCCCCCTCAGCCTCCTCTGCTCCAAGGAAAACAAACCCAATCTTCCCAGTCTCTCTTCATAGCTGAAGCGCTCCAGCCCTGGTAACATCCTGGTGAATCTCCTCTGCACCCTCTCCAAAGCGATCACATCCTTCCTGTAGTGTGGCGACCAGAACTGCACACAGTACTCCAGCTGTGGCCTAACCAGTGTTTTATACAGCTCCATCATAACCTCCTTGCTCTTATATTCTATGCCTCGGCTAATAAAGGCAAGTATCCCATATGCCTTCTTTACCACCTTATCTACCTGTTCCGCCACCTTCAGGGATCTGTGAACTTGCACACCAAGATCCCTCTGACCCTCTGTCTTGCCTAGGGTCCTCCCATTCATTGTGTATTCCCTTGCCTTGTTAGTCCCTCCAAAGTGCATCACCTCGCACTTTTCCGGGTTAAATTCCATTTGCCACTGTTCCGCCCATCTGACCAACCCATCTATATCGTCCTACAGACTGAGGCTATCCTCCTCGCTATTTACCACCCTACCAATCTTTGTATCATCAGCGAACTTACTGATCATACCTTTTACATTCATATCCAAGTCATTAATGTAGGTCTGTAGACAACTCACCAGAGTCTTGCATCCTTTACTGTTCCTTAGTTCTTACCCATACTGTTTCCACTGCCTGTCCACCCTGAATGAAGTTCTTTCTTTCCACTACTGTAATTGTGTCTTTCATCAATATTGCTGCTCCTTCACCTTTCCCAATTTTGCTGTCCTCTCTAATGATCCTATAGCCTGGGATATTTACTACATAATACCCTTTAAGCTGCATTTGTGCTGCTAACTCATTTGTTTTATTTCTTATGGTACGTGTATTCATGTACAGAACTTATTTGGATAACTGTCTCCACCCTGATGGTGTATTTCTCTTCTGGTTGCTGATGCTCTGTACATTGCTTTAGAGGCAATTTAATATGTCTTTCTAAAAAAAAGTGATATATTTTTAACAAGTATTTTGTTATTACCTCCTAGAACCTACTCTGTACCTGGAGTATTTATATTATCTATATTTCTTTTTGTACTCTGACCTTTGCTTTCATCCCCTCTTTTTCTCTAGGTTATGATTTCCATTCGGACCCTCCCCCCTCCTCTTTTAGTGGTTCAAAGTATTTTCTGCTGTCCTATTTATCCTTTCTGCTAGGGCTTTGGTTCCAGTCTGGTTTAGGTGCAGCCCATCCCAGCAGTACAGCTCCTTTCTGTCCCAGTACCGATGCCAGTGTCCCATAATTTAAAACCCTTCCTTTCAACACCAGTTTTTCAGCCACGGATTTACTTTTTCGATCTGCTTATCCCTATGCCAATTGGCATGTGGGCCTAATTCCCACTCAACAAATTCCCATTTTAAAAGTCCTCACTCTGCTCCCAGCTCATACCATTACCAGCTGTGGCCTAGCAGATAATTCACCCTATAATTGCCTTTCAGACACAAACCAGTTTCAACTGGTCAGTCAGCCCCCAGTCATACAGTATCTAATTAACACTGGCCAGTGCTTGCAGTTGACCTACATAATTGAAACACTGCAGGTTTTGAGACGTTTCTTACTTTACACCTAGTTATTGCACAGAACTCTAATGTTAATAGTTACATTGTCTTTACTACAGCCTGAGGCGTCAAGTCGGTTGATATTATGCTTTTCAGCATTTATGCTCAAACCATTTATGTCTGGCTTCCTCAATTTTTTTCTCAGAACCAATTCTTAACTGCAATGACTATCATCTTCAAGACTTCAGTACACTAGCCTAACAAAAGTATCCGGCAGGATCATTTAAAATGCATATTAAATAATAATCAGAAGGAAATGAGTGAGTTTCTGATCTTAATTCACGTTGCCATGGGAACACTCAGAGTAGAGGCCAGATGCCTCAAGTGTAGGCCACATGCCTCACTTTGGAGAGAGGTAAAGGTAAAATGCTTAGTCCAGTAATATTGCGTTGTTCTGACACACTCACTGATACCTAGCTTTGGAAGACATTCTCTCGCCTTGTCATTTATGCTAGATAAGGTAGATGTTGGAGAGATTCCCATAAACAGAAAACAAAAGCTACAGAAAAGGGAAAAAAAAAATCTACTCAAATGTACATGATTCACTTACATTTCTTGATAGGTGATGTAGGTGGACTATCAGAAGGCATATCAGTAACATTTGGTAGAAATTTAGGCAACGGAATAGCTAACAAAGTATTAATATCAATTTTCACCTGTAGAACACAAGAGAAACAGAGTAAAATAAATTTTAACTGGATTGCTTTTATTAACACAACAATAAAACTTCTGAAACGAGCAAATTATTTGAATGGATAGAGTGTGCACTGAACATTTGATATGGTTTCCCCAACCCACCATTATATAAAAACTGGCATATAGCACTTCAGTGAATGGAGAGGGGCAGTTGCACATTCAACTCAGTCACACTGTTGTGGTGAGATGAGAGGGAATACAAAGCAAGAGAACAGTACTCAAGTACAGCACAAGCGACTTAGTGGAAAGCTGAAGAGTATTTTGCTATCGAGCAACCAAATTACTTGATCTTGAAGTGCAGAGAGAATCCTAGAAATTATAGCATGCATGGTGGCCAATCAGCCCATTGTCTGGTGCTAGCTCTTCAACTAAAGTTGCATATTCATTTCCCTGCCTTGTCCTTTCATATTTTTCTATTTTGAAAACTTATACAATTCCCTTTTAAATTACGCTGTAGTTAATGCCCCAATTGCCACTTATGGTAAAGTATTCCACCTTCTAATAAATCTCTGTATGGAAAAATTACAATATATTTCCTTTCACTTTCCCCCCCCCCCTCAAAAGGGACTATTTCATATTTATCGACATTGAATTACATCTGCCATCTAATTCCCCACTCCACTAACCTGCCTACACATCCTCCTACAGCATTCCTCGCCACTTATTATACCCCCTATTTGGTGTCATTAAGTTTCAATATCATTCCTCCTCTGTCTGTGCCCAGACCAATTATATAAATGGTAAAACAAAAAAAAGTCCTAGCAGAGATCCCTGGGACTCCACTGCCCACATCCAGTAATCCCAAACATCTATTTCTCCCTACTCTGCTGTTTGTCTCCTAAACATTTCTCTATTCATGTAGCTGCATTCCTTTTAATACCACATACCATAATTTTCAACACAATTCCCTTATGTGGCACCTTATCAAATCCATATTTACAACTTCCAATGCATTCCCTTCAACTATACATTGATTTCCTCAAAGTTCAATTAAATTAGTCAAACCCTTTACAAATCCATGCTGACTGTCCTCGATCAACTCATGCCTTTCTAAGTGTTCAATGATTTCATCTTCAAAAAGATAAGTATAGACGAGGCGTGTTATTTGACCCACCTAGCTTGCCCTTTCTTAGAAGCCTACAGTTCCACCATCACAGCAGTTTCTATCTCCACTACCTTTCTGAAAAACATTCCAGGTATTAATCACTCTCTCTAACAAAATGCTTCCCTACACCAAGCCTGAACTTCCCTTTTATCAGTTTGTAACTATGTCTCCTTGCCCTGCAGTCTAATTTAAAATAGTGCTCCGCATTAACCTTTTCTATTCCACTTGGTAATTTATATAGCTCTAAGATTATGGGTTATGGAGGTATATCAATTGTCTGACTTCAAGCTGAAGAGTTGAGTTTTTCTAAGCTTTCCTCTGACATTCAGAATCAAGCTCCAGATCTCGGGCTTGGTATAACCGAGCACTATTCATCTTCAGCACAGCAGCTTCTGACTTAAACTCTACTGATCTGGCAATCTGGTTTGGCATTGGGTTTGTTTTGTTGAATGCTGCTATATAACAACTAGACATGGTAAGTGTTAAGTCTACTGTCACTCCCAGATCTCTCTCAGCCTCTGTCCGAGCTACTTCAACACCATTCATCAAGTATGTTCCCACTTTTTCCTCTTGCAATGTGCAACACATTGCATTTATTGGTCCTGAATTTCTTTACTCATAGCTCCACCCACTTGCATATTTTGTCTGGTTTGCCTCATCAGAATTGATTACTGGCCCCTAGTTTAGTATTAATTTTACCAACTTGCATTGTTTTCCTGAATCCAGATCACTGGTATGGATTAGAAACAGTAGGGGCCTAACACTAAACCCATTCAGTACATGTCCCCAGTCTGCATCACTTCCTTATCTAATAACTGCTGCTTTCTCTCCTTCAACCAATTCCTTTTTTTAAGATACCACTGCTGTAAGCTTATGTAGCAACCTATCATGCCGGCTTTAAGTGTTTGCTCGGTCAAGAGCAGCATTCTTGCCAGAGTCAGAAGGTCGTGGTATGCAGCCCCACTCCAGGAATTTGAGCACATTATCGAGGATGGCACTTCAGTGCAGTACTGAGGGAGTGCTGCAATGTTAGAGATGCTGTCTTTTAGATGAGATGTTAAACAAGTTTCCTGTCTGTCAGGTGGACATAAAAGATCCCATGGCACTATTTGAAGAGGAGCAGGTGTCCTGGCCAACATATATCCTTTAATCAACACCTCCAAAAAACAGATTGAAAGGTCGTTTATCTCACTATCGTGGGACCAATTGCACAAAATGACTGCCACATTTACCTACAAAACAACAGTGACTACATTTCAATAGCAATTAATTTGCAGCGAAGCACTTTGGGGACATGAAAGGTGCTAAATAAATGTAAATCCTTTCTTGCTTTCGATACCAAGACTTCAAGAAAGCCTTGGATCATACAGTGTACCCATATTTCCAAGAAGGATCTCCCCCTTTTGAAAGTGTGTTAATGGCCATTAACTTATTTTTATTTGTTCTAATAGTCAGTTCTATTATTTTGCTAATTACTGGAGTAAGATGAATGAGTCTGTATTTACCTAGATTTTTAATGATGATAGTCAGTACTTAGCAAATTTCATCACTAATCTCACTCAGTAGCATTAAATGATACGATCTCTCCCCGGGAATTTATTAGTTTTAAGCTCTTTAACCTCTGTGCAAATGCTGCTAAAAGGTCCTTTAGATGTAGAACCTATGATAGACGGCATGCTACGCGTGTCTTCTTCAGTGAATATTTCAAGGAAATAATCATTTAGCTAATCTTCTAAGGATTGGCTACGGAGTTGGGTTGTCAGAGACCTGGGGGAATAGTCACCTGCTCTCAGCAACAGATGGCATATGACCCAGGAATATATAAAACACCTAATTACAGATTCATAAAGACTCGATCATATCCCAGTTCTATATCGAACAACAATAACTTGCATTTATATAGCACCTTTAATGTAGAAAAATGTCCCAAGGTGCTTTATAGAAGTGTAACAGACTAAAAATCAACACAGACGAAGAAAGAGGCTCAGTGTCAAATTTTGTTTGATAATCGCTCCTGTGAAACACTTTGGGACGTATTACTACATTAAAGGCGCTATATAAATGCAAGTTGTTGATGTTGTTATTAATGTAGAGATAATTTTCAAATTTACACCTGATAAACAATTTAATTATTTTTGCACAAAATTGAAGACTAATAGGTCTGAAGTTAGCTGTACCTGATTTGTTATCCTTTTGAATATGGGCACCATGTTGGTTTATTTGCATTCTACTGTTATTTTCCCCAGTGTCCATTAACTTCCTCATAAAGCTCATTAATACCTCACAAATCACATCCCTAATCTCTCTCAACACTCGGATAATTACCATCTATGCCTGGAAATTTATTATGTAGAGATGCCGGTGATGGACTGGGGTGGACAAATGTAAGGAGTTGCACAACACCAGGTTATAGTCCAACAGCTTTATTTGAAATCACAAGCTTTCGGAGCTTTGCTCCTTCGTCACTCACCTGACGAAGGAGCAAAGCTCCGAAAGCTTGTGATTTCAAATAAAGCTGTTGGACTATAACCTGGTGTTGTGCAACTCTTTACGTTTGGAAATTTATTGTTTGTAGCCTTTGTACTTTGTCTAGGTGCCTATTTGCAGCGGGCCACATCTGGAAGTTCAAAACCTTAGCGTATTGTTGATCTGAAGTTTAGTTTTCTTCCCCACAAAACTGCTTGTTCCCATCTTTTCAAACATGGTTAGCCTCTGTCTCTACCTCTCGCTCACAGATGCTGAAATTCTATTCCATGCCTTTATCACCTAAACGCTGATTTCTTTAATACTCCCCTATCTGAAATCCCTGATTCCACTCCATAAATTATAACTGATTCAGAACGTTCAAAGCTCCACATTACTACCATCTGGTTCTTGCCATTTCCACTGACTCCCTATGTCCTTCCGTATCAATTTCAAAATCCTTGTCCTTAGCTTTAATGGCATCCAGGGCCCCACCTCACGCATCCTCCGTGACCTTTGTCAGCCCTAAATGCAAAACAAGAGCACAGCATTCAAACGTAACACGTAACATAGTGAAATGCTGATGGATATTTTGCTATCCAGCATTCTAATTACAAACAGAAAGCTTGCTAGGAAAGTTCACAACTGCATGTATCCTTTGCTCTTCTGATGCTGGTCTACTCCTTGTTACAGTCATCTTTAAGCTTCACAATTGGTAGTCACTCTTTCAACCACCATGCCTCTACCCTCTAGAGCTTCCTCCCTAAATCACTCCATCTCGCCCCCTTCCTTCCTGCTCCAAAATTTGTATCTGGTTGGGTTTACAGTTTTCTTTAAAAGGTATACCTTTTTATTTGGTGTCTCAAGCCAAATGTCCTCCTCATGTTGCTCTCTTTTGTCTGCATTCCTCTTTCTTTTGCTTTCCTTACTGTGAGATGAGCCAGAACCAGTGGTGGTCAATTTAGAGTCTGTGTGTTTTCCTGGAGTAGGTAAATTCTTATTTTTGTGGCATTTTTTTGCTTTTCTTTTTGGTTCCTCATAGTTTAGATATGATTCAAAAGTCATAGCTGGTTTTTCAAATTCTTCCTCATTTCGAAATTCCACCTTACAGCCTTTACTGCCTTCTTTAGTCATATGTGACATGTCCTGTGACTTGCCCGATCCAAGACTTTCTTTGTCCTTTTCAGACCATTTCTGCATCTTGCCAGATAAGTTAGAATTTTCTGTTTTGTCCACAGATTTACTTTTATTCTTTTTACTATTTTCATGAGTAGCCTGTGAATGAGATTTTTCTTGACGGATGTTGCAGGATATATCAGAACTTTCCATTGACGACTTCTTCTCATGTTGATCTTTAGTGGGCTTTTTGGTTTGATGGCCATGAGTAGATGTTTTATCTTTTCTAGTAGAGCAATTTTGGTTCTTATGTGAAGATTTAGATTTTTCACACTTCTGAACCTTGTTAAGAGATTGTTGATTAGTTAGAGAACTGTTTTTTGATGCACAATTACTATATTCTTTTATTTCCTTCCGTGAAGATTTGTAGTCACTGGCCTTTAACTGATCAGGATTGTTCTTAGAAGGTTGCTGGTAACACGTAACCCCATTTCCTTTTTCTGGACTTTCCTCCTCATTTAAGACTTTTGCAGATTTATTCACATCGGTCATATGCAAAGTCTCCTCATAACCGGAGAGCCGAGATGACTTGTTTGTATTTTCCTTTCTATCCTTCTTCCTAAAATGACCAGAGTCATTATTGCTCTTCCTTTCATTCTGTTCACTGCTATTCCTAAAAAAAGAAATACTTTTTGGCATTCCAATAAATTTATGGATCAATTGAAAAGAAAAAAAATCTCACAATAAATAATACATCAGCTTAACATTCCTATGGTGCATGGTAAAAGGTCTTCAGCATGTACAATATACACAAACATATCATACTAGTAAAATGAAGTTTTTGGATGCATAATTCACTGATTCATTTCCACAAAGCTACTGGTTTTTCCTGCGCCATTTCCAGGGTTACATACCATTAATAGTTTATTCTTGATTCAAATTCTTTATACCACGCCCTTACACACTATGTTGTGTTTCCTCAAATTTAAAGCAGGCAGCTCTCCTGATAAATAAAATTAATAAAGTAGATCCAGATGCTGGGTGGTATGATGGGACAACACAATCTTTCACCCCTGAAATCAGAGTTTAAATTCAACCCACTTTCTGACAGCTGTGCAAATACCAAATTAAATGGGTTTGGGCAGGTTCAAACTAGTTCCTGGTGAAGTCAACAAAAAAACTGCCTATTATTTGGCACTGAATTAACAACATCACTTAGGAAGAACATAGGGATAGCTTGTGCAGGAAACAAAACTTGAGATCAGTACACAGGGGAGCTTTCTCTTGAGGTCACAGCATACTACATACTACACTTAATTTCGCAGTGCTTGATGCCAAAAGTAGGACAAAGGTTTTCTCCAATTTTTCCTTCATCCTTTCTCTTCTAAAAGGTAGCAACTCATGGCTGGGTTACAACTCCCCAGACAGCAGTCGCCCTCCAGGACTGCACAGCTAAGCATTCTTTGGGTATGAGGAAGGCTATTTGATTGTGGGAACTATCACAGCTGAACCCAATCCCACTCAGTCAGCATCCACACAAGGATCTCTGGATAATTATCAGAAGCACGAACAATGATCAATGTTTACACTCCCTCGCCTGGGGATGCCAATTATGTCTCCCCACCTAGTACAGTTTTAATTTAGTTCCAAATTATAGCAGTTTTCTGTCGATCACCCTAGCTCAGGTTAGCCAACACAGTACGATCCATAATTCAACTTGCTCTGTATGACTTATTGTTACATAATTTAACCACTACACAAAAAAAAACCTCAAAAACATAATATTTTTGTTCTGGAATTTGTGGGGGAGATGAAGTTTTTTTAAAATTCGCTCATGGGATGTGGGCGTCACTGGCGAGGCCAGCATTTATTGCCCATCCCTAATTGCTCTAGAGAAGGTGGTGCTGCAGTCCGTGTGGTGAAGGCTCTCCCACAACTACCAAGTTGATAAAAGTTAGATTGGGGAAACAAACACTTTTCCCATTTCAAGTACGCCAGGTCAGGAATAGCACAATTTCATGCAGAGTGAAGTTCCTTTAAACTCTGGTTCAACCTAAGAACAGCCTCTACTGCACAAGTGTGATATTTTCCCATTTCCCAACCACGTAGCCTGAGTAAGGCCACTAATTCAGTCCCAAATGATATGCAATTTTACACTATAATATGATGCATATTGGGAACTGACTTAAGGGCAAACGTATTTCACACAAGACCCTTACAACTAACAGACAGAGACGACTTTCATGTTGTCAATTTGGGTGGATTTACCCAAGTCCCAGAGGTGAAAGGATAATAAGCTTACCCACTACAGCGTCCACTTCCATGGTTTTAAAATATCTAAGAACTAGGAAAAATTCAATCCTGCAAAAACTCTGCCTACTTATTAACTTTATCTTCATTATATTTCATTAATTTAAACCATTTTTAAAAATGTGTGCTAGGACAGCATCTTCTATCTCCCTGTGTAATTGAAAAAAGTCACAGGAAACAAATATTTTGGGAAACTTCTGGATTAGAGATCACCAAATTTCAAAAACTGAAATTCCTGGGGCCTGCTCCAATAAAAGTATTGCAGAGTGAAACCCCCTAGGCCTGCCCTAGCCTAAAGCTGTGTGGACAGCACCACTTGCATGCCCAAGGTAGGCATATTGCACCTTAAGGTCATTTCAGTGGCACCTGCCTGATCCATCTGCCAGAAGGCGGAGCAGCCCACAGCCTAATTGAGTTCTGCTCTAAGGTCCTTCTGGGCTGAAGAAATAAATGGCCAGAAAATTCTTCGCTCCCAGTGGTGCCACTGTCCCTGCACAATAAAGTAATCAATTCCCTCCAGGATAGCCTGGTCAAGGTTTGGGGCCCTTTTTAAAGGCCTCTACAGGGCTCATGTCAGTTCTCAGCTGGCATCAGTTCTGCTGAAGCCTACCAAGGGCATAATGGGCAGGATTTTGGGGAAGTCCAAGAACTCCCCCAGACATCGCTCCTCGATAGGTACATGGGCTCGCCCACTGAAATTTAAAAGGGTCAGTGCAATTGGGGCAAGATCCCAGTATAACTTGGCTCTGCCCACATTCTTAGTCCATCCCCAACCCCTCCCAGGCAGAAACCAGGCTTCCCACCCCCTCTTGTCACAGGAATTTCACGGCCTGCGTTTTTTTACATTCAAATATTTTTGAAGTCACTACACACCCATTTGTAAATAATATGTAATTCGTGTGCTTGAAGTAGCTAATCTGCCAACATGGCACTCCAGGAACACAGAATTTGCACTTATATTGCATAAATCTCAATTTAGAACACCATCTATACGCTGTAGGTGAAAGCCTACCTGGATGTTTCCTGAGGAATTAATTTTTTCCACTGGTATACCAACTCTTTGGCAATGTCACCAACAACTTTATTTTTCCTGAATCCATTTACTGTTTTTCCTATTCCTGTTTCCTACAAAAAAAAATAAAAGCCATTCTGACAAACTTGAAAAGCTTCAATAAAGATGGTAATTATTTAGGCTTCAAGAATTTGCAAATTTTAGTTTGTGGCCATATTAGAAACAAATTCTTAGCTCAGACTTGTTCCATACTGACATTCCATTTATACTACCCTTCACCTTATTCATTAATTCCATTTTATGGCGACCAATGCTGGACTCCAGAAAGCTTCCAGGCTTTTTGAAGTTTCCAAAGTGGTTTTCAATTTAGTAACCAAAAAGATGTTTCCATAAGAAAGGAAGTTCTAGGTTGTTTTGAAATTTTACAAGTAAACGTGAAATCCTAAAGCATGCATGTATACTGAATAAAAAGTCTGCACCTGGCCTTGGTGTCAAGGGTATATAGCAAATTAGCATAAAGACTTAGTTGTGTGGGCAGCATTGTTGAAATTAGTTTGAGCACAGGAGGCGACCATTTGGTCCACCTTGACTAAGCCAGCTCTGTACCAGAGCAATTCAATACTAATCCAACTGACCCGCTCTCCCCAGGGCCCTCTGCTTCAAATAGTTATCCAGTTTTCCATTAAAAAGATGCAATGGTCTATGCCTCAACCATTCCCTGTGGCAAAACATTCCGTAATCTAACAACCTTTTGTGTAAAGAAATTTCTTCTAACCTCTCTCTTCATACGTCACTAATTCCTCAGCTAGAAGAAATAGCTTTTCCCTTTTCATTCCATCAAAACCCTTCATCATTTAAAAAAAAATCTATTAAATCTCCTCAACCTTCTCTGCTTCAGTGGAAATCATTTCATTATTTGAAGTCTCTCCTCATAACTATAGTTTCCCATCCCTGGCATCATCCTGGTGAACCTACGCTCCCTATAGCTTCTATAATGGGGCATCCAGAACTGCATTGTATTTTAATTGTGGCCAAACCAATATTTTGTATAAATTCATCACGTTGTTACTCTTGTACTCTATGGCTCTAATTATGTTATTGGTGGTTTTATGGCAATACCTATCTATACGCCCCAAGGAGTCGCTGCTTATCGGCATTCTTCATCTTTCCATTATTTTTCCTCCCAAAATGAATTACCTCACACTTAGATATTAAATTACCTTTGCCACCTGTCCACTCATTCTGCTAGCCTGTCGATGTTGCCCTCCAGCCTTTTACAATCTTCCTCATCATTTGTCGAATCTTCTACTTGTATTGTCAGCAAAGTCAAATTGCGGTACCTATGCCCAAGTTCAAATAATCTATTTACAGGTCACGATGCTGAATGAATCCTTTGCAAATGGGTGCTCACTAAATGAATTTTTCATTCTCACCCTGAAATATAATCTTCCAAAGTTCTCTTGATTCAGGAACTGTTCCTTTAGATTGGAAAATTGCACGTCATTCCGCTATTTAAGAAAGGTGAGAAAGGGAAACCAGGGAATTATAGACCAGTTAGCCTAACATCTGTTGTCAGGAAATTACTAGAGTCTATAATTAAGAATGGAGTGGCTGAACACCTTGAAAATCTTCAGCTGATCAGGGAGCCAGCATGGACTTGTAAACGGTAAGTCATGCTCGACGAACCTGATTGAGTTTTTTGAAGAGATGACTAAAGTAGTGGACAGGGGAATGTCTCTGGATGTTGTTTATATGGACTTCCAGAAGGCATTCAATAAATTCCCGCATAAGAGACTGTTAGCTAAAATAAGAAACACAAGAAATAGGAGCAGGAGTAGGCTATACGGCCCCTCGAGCCTGCTCTGCCATTCAATAAGATCATGCCTGATCTTCTACCTAAAATCCACTTTCCCGCCTAATCCCCATATCCCTCGATTCCTTTAGTGTCCAAAAATCTATCGATCTCAATAAAATTGTAGCTCATGGAATTGAGGGCACATTATTCACCTGATCAGGAAATTGGCAGGATGTGACTAGTGGTGTCCCACAGGGATCTGTGTTGGGGTCTCAACTATTCGCTGTATTTATTAACGACTTAGATGACAGGATAGAGAGCTACATATCCAAGTTTGCTGATGACACAAAGATAGGCAGCATTGTAAGCAGTGTAGATGGAAGCATAAAATTACAGAGATATTAATAGATTAAGCGAAAGGGCAAAACTGTGGCAAACGGATTTCAATGTAGGCAAGTGTGGGGTCATCCACTTTGGACCTAAAAAGGAGAGATCAGAGTACTTTCTAAATGGTGAAAAGCTCAGAACAGTGGAGGTCCAAAGAGACTTAGGGGTCCATGTACATAGATCATTAAAATGTCGGACAGGTACAGAAAAATAATCAAAAAGGCTAATGGAATGCTGGCCTCTATATCTAGAAGACTAGAATACAAGGGGGTAGAAGTTATGCTACAGCTATATATAGCCCTGGTTAGACCACACCTGGAGTACCATGTTCAGTTCTGGGCACTGCCACTTAGGAAGAATATACTGGCCTTGGAGGGAGTGCAGCGTAGATTTACTAGAATGATACCTGGATTCCAAGGGTTAAATTATGAAGGTTGTATTCCCTGGAATGTAGAAGACTAATAGGTGATTTGATCAAAGTTTTCAACATATTAAGGGGAACAAATAGGATAGAGATAGCGAGAAACTATTTCCGTTGGTTGGGGAGTCAGGGACATAACCTAAAAATTAGAGCCAGGACTTTCAGGAGTGAAGTTAAGAAACACTTCCACACACAAAGGGTGGTAGAAGTTTGGAACTCTTCCGCAAACGGCAGTTGATGCTAGCTCAATTGTTAATTTTAAATCAGAGATTGATAGATTTTTGTTAAGCAAAGGTATTAAGGGATATGGAGCTAAAGCAGGTATATGGAGTTAGGTCACAGATCAGCCATGATCTCACTGAATGGCGGAACAGGCTTGAGGGGCTAAATGGCCTACTCCTGTTCCTGTTCCTATCTTCCTATGTTCCTGACTACATTAGTTCTTCATGTCTGAAGTTGGTTCTTCCGTTTACCCTAGTTTTGGTGTTGATCTGAATTTCTGTCAGCACTGAGCTACAGACATCTGCACTGAGCAGGCTGGTTGAGGACTGATGCTTTTTCACTTTTTCAGTACTAATGTCAGTCAGCCCTATTGAAGTTGGAAAGTCTCAAGGTTGAGTAGAGATGCTACTGAAAGTGAAGTAGTGTGAGCCTAGAGGACACTGATGCCTTCCCCCCAACCTGATGAATCAAAATGTATCACTATAGGACTGCTGTATTTTTTTAAAATCAAGCCCAAGAGCTAACCTTACTTGAAACCAATCCCTTCTTTGAACTGAAAGCATAAAAAGGAGAAACAGAAAGCTATCTGTGCATTTTAGGAATTAGGGTTAGATGCTCTTTTTCCACAGGATTATCTTTCAGCAAATATGGTGGACTTAAGGAGTCCTTTTGCTAAGTTTAGAGCAGGCTTAACACTTATGGAAATCATTCAATGTCAGCAAAGTAAATTTTTTGGGCACTTAAGCCATGACATTCAACACAGATTTTGAAACTGGTGCCGGTATCAGCCAGTATGCCTTACCAGTCATTTACTAGAAGTGCATAAACGTCACATGCAATGTCTGAGACCATGGCCTTGAAAAATGTAAAAAAACGTTTTTCTCCTGTATGAATGAATGACAGGCAAGACTGCTTCTGACAAAGGGTGAAAAAGAACTAAGTACACTGCTGCGAACAAGGCCGACAAACAAACCGAGTGGTGATAACCGCTTGCTCAAATGCGGTGAGAAATAGTACAAAGTTCTTTATGTGGTGATGCTTCAAGGTACCTTTTCTCCACAGGAAGATAAGGTTGAATGAAGGAGGAAGAATTTAACCTGCTTTGTTGGGGGAAAAGGGCTTGCCTAAGAGCCAATTATAATGGAGCTCTGCAGGGTCAGAACCTGATCTATAAGAGGGCAGACAATAGATTACTGGCAATAAAGAGAGGCATTGATTAAAACTTGCATGTAACAGTTACAGCAAATAGACTCAAATGTATTCCATAATCTCTCAAGATAAAAAGAAAACTCTGCCTATTATACAGATTTCAATTATTTTTCATGCACAAAGTTGCAAAGTTCAAATAGATTTGAAAATACCATTGTACTCTAATTTGTAAGCAATTTGTTCCATTATTGGAACAGCTAGGGAAGAAGTTAAAAAGCAGGACCTCAAAAGGTAGTAATCTCTGGATTACTCCCAGTGCCACGTGTTAGTGAGTACAGAAATAGGAAAATAAGGCAGGTTAATATGCATGGCTAAAGACATGGTGGAAGAGGGAGGGCTTCAGATTCTTGCGGCATTAGGACAAGTTCTGGGGCAGGATGGACCTGTTCAAGACAGACGGGTTGCACCTCAACATAGCTGGGACCAATGTCCTCGCGGGGAGGGTTTAAACTAATTTGGCAGGGAGATGGCCACTAGGATGTAGCATTAGAAAAGAGAAACAAGGTGCACAAAGGTTTGGGAGAGACAGATAGCACTAGAATAAGAAATAGGACAGGATCAGGTGGGATCAGACTAAGAGAATAGAAGAAGGTCTAAGATAGGTTTACAGTGCACATGTGTAAACACACGAAGCGTGGTGAGCTGCAGGCACAAACAGCCACATGGGAATATGATGTCGTGGCGATAACGGAGACCTGGCTCAGAAAAGGGCAGGATTGGGTACTAAATGTTCCTGGATACATGAAAGATAGGGAAGGAAAAAAAGGAGGGGGGTGTCAGTATTTATTAAGGAGAATATAGCAGTGCTGGAGAAAGAGGATGTCCTTGAGGAGTCAAAGACAGCATCTATTTGGTAAGATTTAAGAAACAATAAAGGCGCCATTTACACTACTTGGTGTATTCTGTAGGCCACCAGCTAGTGGGAAGGATATAGAGGAGCAAATTTGCAGGGAAATTACAGAGAGGTGCAAAAACTAGAGTGATAATGGGGGACTTCAACTATCCTAATATAGACTGGGATAGTAATAGTGTAAAGGGGCAAAGAGGGGGAGGAATTTCTGAAGAGTGTTCAGGAGAACTTCCTTCATCAGTACATTTCTGGCCCAACGAGGAAGGAGGCATTGCTGGATCTGGTTCTGGGGAATGAGGTGGGTCAAGTGGAGCAAGTGTCAGTGGGGGAACATTTAGGGAACAGTGATCATAGTATCATAAGGTTTAGATTAGTTATGGAAAAGGACAAAGAGCAATCTAGAGTAAAAATACTTAATTGGAGGAGGGCCAATTTCAGTGGGTTGAGAATGGATCTGGCCCAGGCAAATTGGAATCAAAGATCGGCAGGCGAAACTATAATTGAACAACGGGCAGCTTTTAAAGAGGAGATGGTTGGGGTACAGTCTAGGTACATTCCCACGATGGGGAAGAGGTAGGGAAACTAGATCCAGAGCTCCCTGTATGACAAAAGAGATTGAGAGTAAGATGAAGCAGAAAAAGGGGCTTATAACAGACCCAAGGTTGATAACACAAGTGGGAACCAGGCTGAATATAGAAAGTACGGAGTTGAATTAAATTGAATTATCTGCATTTTCTCAGTATTTTAGAAACCGAGAATATGGCTGCTCACAATATTACTATTTGAAACAACAAGTTGGTCCCGAATTTTAAGGGAACTTTTGGGGCTAGACCTTGGGCGGGACAGAACATCGACTCACCCACCAGCTGTGCCATGGCTCCGTCCCACTTTACCCAATCATACATAGGACAGATGCCCATTCCATTAATGTCTCATCTGGGGTGCCTGCCTCAGGAAAGTTACTGGGTGGGGCTTGGGGTTGCTGGCTGCAACATTAGTGAGCCAACTTGTAGAGTTCCAAAAAAAAAATTTTGGTCCATTTCTCTGAAAGGCTGGATTTCGTACCGCAGCACAGTGCTACCCATAGACAGTGAAGCTTCTGCATGCACACGGTAATATAGCGGTGAGATTGATTTCATCAGAAAAGAAAATCAGGCAGAGTGTAAAACGGGCTGCCAATTCGCCAGCGCCCATTTTGCCCGAGACAGATTTCCACTCCTAATTCTCGACCAGTGTTTAAAGGACCATTAACTTCATCAGTGTCACATTTTCATTTCATGATCTTTCTGTGAGAAATTGCCCAATTAGAATTGAATTTTATGCTAAAGGCTCAACTGACAGCAAGTAATGTGATGTCACTTAGGACCCTGAAGAACCATCCAAATGAAGAGACTCGTCCTATCTGCCCAGGCATTCAAGACCTGGCTAAAGAGCTACCAATACAGGTTCCAACACTGACTACGAGGCATTCAATTTTATTTATTTTTTTGAGAACCCCTCAGTAAGCCATCGCGGCAGTTTATTCTCTTAAATGTTTCTGTATGTTGCCGTGTGCACGCAGGAGCTCCACAGATTAAAGCAAGAGAGAAAAAGGAGGCTTATGACAAATGTAAGGTTCATAATACAGTGGAGAACCAAGCTAAATACAGAAAGTACAGAGGAGATCTAAAAAAGGGAACAAAAGGGGCAAAGAGAATAGACTGGTGGCTAACACAAAAGGGAATCCTAAAGTTTTCTTCAGGCATATAAATAGTAAACAGGTAGTAAGAGGAAGGGACGGGGCTGATTAGGGACCAAAAAGGAGATCTACGCATGGAGGCAGAGGGTGTGGCTGAGGTAAATGAGTACTTTGCATCTGTCTTTACCAAGGGAGAAGATGCTGTCAAGTCACAGTAAAAGAGGAGGTAGTTGAGATACTGGGTGGGCTAAAAATTGATAAAGAGGAGATACGAGAAAGGCTGGCTATACTAAGTAGGTAAGTCACCTGGTCCGAATGGGATGCATCCTAGGTTGCTGAAGGAAGTAAGGTTGGAAATTGCAGTGGTACTGGCCATAATCTTCCAATTCTTGTTAGATATGGGGGTGGTGCCAGAGGACTGGAGAATTGCAAATGTTACACCCTCGTTCAAAAAAGGGTGTAAAGATAAACCCGGCATCTATAGGCCAGTCAGTTTAACCTCGGTGGTGGGGAAGCTTTTAGAAATGATAATCTGGGACAAAATGAATAGGCACTTGGACAAGTGTGGATTAATAAAGGAAGCCAGCACAGATTTGTTAAAGGCAAATCATGTTTAACCGGCTTGATTGGGTTTTTTGATGAGGTAACAGAGAGGGTTGATAAGGGCAATGCAGTTGATGTTGTGTATATGGACTTTCAAAAGGCATTTGATAATAGGCTTGTCAGCAAAATTGAAGCCCATAGAATAAAAGGGGCAGTGGCAGCATGGATATGAAATTGGCTAAGTGACAGGAAACAGAAAGTAGAGGTGAATGGTTGTTTTTCAGACTGGAGGAATGTATACAGGGGTCAGTGCTGGGACCACCACTTTTTTGATACATATTAATGACTTGGACTTGGGTGTAAAGGGCACAAATTCAAAATTTGCAGATGACACAAAACTTGGAAGTGAGGAGGAGAGTGATAGACTTCAAGAGGACAGAAACAGGCTGTTGGAATGGGCAGACACACTGTAGATGAAATTTAATGCAGAGAAGTGCGAAGTGATACCTTTTGGCAGGAAGAATGAGGAGAGGTAATATAAACAATTCTGAAGGGGTTGCAGGAACAGAGACACCTGGGGGTATATGTGCAGAAATCTTTGAAGTTGACAGGACAGGTTGAGAAAGTGGTTGAAAAAGCATACGGGATCCTGGGCTTTATTAATAGAGGCATAGAGTACAAAAGCAAGAAAATTATGTTGAACCTTTATAAAACACTGGTTCGGCTACAGCTGGAGTATTGTGTCCAATTTTGGGCACTGCACATTAGGAGGTATGTGAAGGCCTTAGAGAGGGTGCAGAAACGATTTACTGAAATGGTTCCAGCGATGAGGGACTTCAGTTACGTGGATAGACTGGAGAAGCTGGGGTTGTTCTCCTTAGAGCAGAGATGGTTGAGAGGAGATTTGATACAAGTGTTCAAAATCATGAAGGGTTTAGTAAAGTAAATAAAGAGAAACTCTTCCCGTTGTCGGAAGGGTCGAGAACCAGAGGACACAGATTTAAGATGATTGGCAAAAGAACCAAAGGGGACATGAGGAAAAACTTTTTTACGTAGCGACTAGTTATGATCTGGAATGCACTGCCTGAAAGGGTGGTGGAAGCAGATTCAATCGTGACATTCAAAAAGGAATTGGATAAATGCTTGAAGGGAAAATTTTTCAGGACTAAGGGGAAAGGGACTAACTGGATTGCTCTTACAAAGAGCCGGCACAAGCTCGATGGGCCAAATGGCTTCCATCCGTGCTGTAACCATTTTATGCTTAAATATGAAGTTCTTTTGTATTCCGACACATTTTCTGTGCACATCATTTTAAATTTGTGACACACTTGAATTTCTTCACTATTCTAACTATAGCCATATTTTCTTGCAGGTTTGTGCTGATGGACACACAGAGAAATCAAGGACTCGAGAAAAATACAGGATGAAAGAATTAAATAGAACAGGCTCCCAATGGGAGACGGTGAAAGCAGGTAGTATTAATTCATTCAAATGCAAATTAGATAGATTTCTTTCAGAAAATAATATTTTGGAATACAGTAGGAGTACTTTGAGACATGACATATGTTAAGTGTAGCATGCTTGGGAGGAACAGGTGCCTTTGGACCTATGGTTCCCAAAGCTATCCACCACTGGGGTTTCCCTCTTGTCATGTCTGTGTCCGTGTCTGTGTAGACTAATTGATAGAGATTGATTGCTATGATTAGTCAACAACTCCCTTATCGTTGTATCATGCAACTACTAGGATGGTAGAAGGCAAACTAGATGGGCCTTGGTCTTATTTTGTCTAGCAATTCATATGTTGCTATGGTCTAAAAACACCATTGATGATTAGATAACCTTTGGATGCTTTTTGTATAATGTTAATCAGTTTCTTGTCTGCAAGTAACAAGAGACTAGTTCATGATTCGCAACTTCCGCACTAAACTATTCACAATAGAAGTATAATGATGCGCATTCGGCTACAAAGAAAGTTACAAAGTACATAGAGCTATCACTCGCAGGACTTTTTCCCCCCCTCCATATTTTCTTAAATCTCCTCCTTGCCCGGAGACAGCGACTCTTGTTGAAGTACAATTTCACCAGTGCTGACAACTGACCATTCATCAGTAGTGGATGTCGCAACTCAGTCTGATCCTGTTCTTGTCCAATGTCCACGCACTTACTATTCCAGGAAAGGTCGCTAGATAGTGACCAGCAGCAGGGACCCTGACCGATGTTTTTCCCCCTCCATATCCAAGGGGTGCTGAGGACAATTGTAGCATCGTAACTGCTGTCAAGGTGAGACCAGCTAACACAGCATGGACTGAAAAACAAACCTATGACCAATCTGGGCTGAGTTTAATGATGTGCTGGGTGGGCAGTGCTTTTATCCACTAGGTCATCTGGGATGCTACTTGCAGAATATTTTAATGCTAGATCTCATTGAAGAATACAACAATGACAACTCATTCTACACCAACCCAGAGAATACATTACCAAAAGTGTATAATCGAATCTAATATTTCCAGGACAGATGACACAGACACTAACAACAAAACGCAACACAATTTAACTGATGATATAGGTAAGCAGCTGGTATGGACTAAAGATAGAACTCAAATTCACATCTGCTAGGCAATTCACCTCCAGTCAGTTCTATTCCTAATGACTCAACCATTGCAAAAATATCACCAGAATTTTAGGAATGTTACCCAGAACCCTTTGCATAACCAGACCATCCCAGTTGTGAATAACTTCATTAATTACATCTCATGGCATAGCACCTAAGGCCCAGATAAAATTTCCAAATCAAGGTCCAGACTCCAACAAAAAAAGTAGGTCTATGAAGGGAAATTTCTAGCAGGCATTTCTGATATTAATTGGCCAGTTTTGTGAGTAAGTAGTGATTTATAACACACAAAAATATTACACACTGACCTGAGTGAAGAAAGAAAATGTGCTAAGTGTTAAAAAAAATGTTTTTGTGTAGTAGCTGGTACAGATTGCTGGGTTTGAATTAAGTGAATCTTAGTGAATGGAACTACTTTTTGATTGCTTTGCATTTAGACAATGAGCATGGTTAACTTCATATTTGAGATGATTTGTTTTGCTCTATGCCATTTTTACCACACTTAAAAGGTATGCTATTACAGACACTCATGTGACACAAAACTATTATGTCAATTTTTCCAACCTGCTAGGACAGGCAGAAAAAGGCTCCTACTTCAAAACGTGGCTGTCATTTTTCATAAGCCACAGAATTCAGGACAGCTTAGTTTATGGCTAGAGTACCACAGTTGCTTTCATACTGTGTAAATGGACATCCTTGGATGTTTGGCTCAATAGATTTTGCAAGGAAAGTTGTTATGTTGTTAGTAACCAACAATAATTCCCAAATATTTTTGAAATTTTTTCCAGAGCCACTTTAATGCACATTCTTCTCTATTTCAGTCAATCTGAAATTGTACATATCCTGCAGGGTGATGTTTTTCAGCAAAGGGTTCATCCAGTAACATTCACTCTTAGCTGACGGCATCTTTAGCAATAGGACCGATTTTGAAGGGTAGTCATCACATGGCATTGTACAATAAATTTCTTGCTCCTGTAAGCAGGTGTGGGCCTGTAACTGACCAAGGGGTCTGCACAAGCAACTCAAAAAGGTATTTCTAAAGAAAGTGCCAGGCACTTAGATGACTCCCCAGCTGAATTTATACATGAAAAATCTTATCCTTTTCGCACTTCTACGTAAAATAGTTAATTTCACACAGATACATCTCAATCAGACCTACATTAATATTTGCAGAATGGAACAGTTCAAATCTGTGTTTAATTGACAAAATGTTTTATACAGATGTTGTATCTTACCACCAGGATATCCACTGTGATATTTAAATCTTGCAATTGCTTCAACAATTTCAGAACCTAGAAAAGATCCACAAATCTTTAGAAGCAGTTCAAGGGGTGTTTTATTACAGATCTAAAAGCATACCATTTCACAGAAATTCGGCCAGTATTTTGCCAATAATTGGAAAAACTGTATGTGAAAATTTACAATTAGAAAAAGGAAAAAAATTACATTAGATCATTCCTAAATTCACTTCTACAAAATTCTTCAAAATGTCAAAAGTGCAACACAAAAGCATGGTTTCTGTAAATTTTGAAAGAATATAATCTTTAAACATTTCATTAACTAGGATTGCAACATTTAATAAAATTAATTTTAAGATTCAATAATTTAGTTGGTTAAGTATCACATATGGCAAATGACTCCCTGTTCTCTTGGAAGTATGGAATGGCTGAGTCTGCAATGAGCTCAGTGCCTATCTATGGGAATGCTAGATTGGCCTACTCCATTTACCATGTACTATAAATGAGCAACTTAAAAATGACAGCAGTTACACAGGCAGCAAAAAATAGCTTGACCTCGCTGGGGATGGCCTCAATTCTAATCACCAGCAAAAGCAAGTTCACAACATATGCTGCAGAAATCTGTGTAACCTCAAAGCTACTAGTTATGTTCACAGCAACAAAGCATCAAGGACACAAGATAAATCAAGATACTTTCCATTTACTAACAATTATCCTACATTTACTGTACTGAAGCATCGACAGTGGTCACTTTGGAATCTGCCTCCCTAAAATTCTAATCCCATTTCTTATGCATGCAAAATACATTAGCTGCATTTGGCAGAAGATAGTAGTGGACATGTTATGAAGGAAAGATTGACAGAGAATTTTACAATTGTGCTTTCAATATTCTCACTCTTGGTTTGCTTCATTATGTACATTTTCATTCTAATGACTTTCAAAGCTTCAATGGCAAAAGGCCTATCTTGTCAGAAGTTTATTTGCAAATCTTTGGACGGTGTAAATATATTCTTCTGCTAAGATGTTGGGAGCATGTATTTGCATAACATGTTTGTGCAAGAAAATCATAACGGTGGAATTAAAAAAATTCAGGAGTTAGGTGGTGGCACATTGCATTGCTGCAGCACAGAATGGTAGGAAATTGATTTATATCCACCATCCCCACACAACACATTCTTAATTAAAGGCCATGCCCTCATAGTAGATGCCAAGCAATTCAGCAAAAAAGGTGGTGGTGAAAATCTGTGTAACTTTCACACACCTCCTGATAGCCAGCTTTGTAGCAGCACTAAAAAAAGGCTCGTTTGCCTGTCCTCATGGCTGGAGGATAGTGAATGGCATAATAGGGAAAAATGTGGGGAGGAAGGGAAAAAGAGGAGAATAGGCAGTCAAAATAATTTGTAAAGAAGAGTGAAAATAGAATCAAGCCTGGAAGCTACTGGCTAGCAAACTTCAACTCTTAACACAATCACAGTTATTGTAATACTTGGCATACAAGTGACACTGTCATACATATTTTTATGCCCTCTAAATAAATTGGAAACAAACAGATGTACCACTTAGGGGTTTTGTTAAAATTGTAACCATAATATGGCAGATTTCATCAGGAGATATAATTTGAAAAGAAAATATGTTTAGTAGAGGACAGTGATGCTTTGGAGCTCATTCATTTTATGTTTTAAAAATATGTCCTGTGATTCGCACTATATTGTTAAAACAAAGGGCAGATGTAAATACTTGGCACCTTTAAATTTTGTAAAATTGAGAAGCATTTATAAATTAGGATACAGTAAATCTCTGGAAGCAAACACTGGTATGTGTACAACAAAAGATATATACTACTTGCATTTTGACTTCATCCAACTGATAAAGTACACAGAATATTGGCTCTCCCTCATGAGTGTGGCTCATCAATGTGAAATTCCATCTCCTCTATGTAGCAGGTCTACAACTTACAGCAGCTTTATCTTTTGGCAGAAACTATGCTCAGCTCCCAAGACTGTTTAGCTATGAGTTACTAAACTAGAACAGGAAGAAGTGTAGTGCGGAGCAGACTTTAGTGACATAATCCTTAACACAACTTTGTGAGGTAAATTTGATTTCAAAATGCATTCTTCAGTGCTATTATTTCTGAACTCAATTTAAGCCAGATTGCAGAATCGATACAGGGGTCCATCTTTTTTCTTTACAGATACTGAAGGATCTGCTGTGTATTTCAAACATTGGGACAGATTTTGCTGTAGCGGGGCATCTAACGGCATCTGGGACCTGAGTGAACAGGGCAACCAACAGGGAATTTCCTTAACTAATGAGATTTAAGGATTGGGAAATAAACAGCTGAAGGAGGGTGAATTAAAGGGGAGTAAATTCAATATCAAATCAAGTACAGAAAGAGAAACCCACGACCTCTACCACCTAGAAAGACAAGAGCAGCAGGTACATGGGAACAACACCACCCGCACGTTCCCCTCCAAGTCACACACCATCCCGACTTGGAAATATATCGTCGTTCCTTCATCGTCCCTGGGTCAAAATCCTGGAACTCCTTTCCTAACAGCACTGTGGGAGAACCTTCACCACACGGACTGCAGCGGTTCAAGAAGGTGGCTCATCACCACCTTCTCAAGGGCAATTAGGGATGGGCAATAAATGCTGGCCTCGCCAGCAACGCCCATATCCCATGAACGAATAAAAAAAGTGAAGGAAAGTTTGGATTAAGAGTGAAAAAAAAGGAAAAAAAAGAAAAACATTTTAAAATTTGACATTTTTAAAATCTCCTAAAACAATTCACAACCTGAAGGAATGAGACCCCACACTTAGACTAGTTAATTTTGGTGCCAGAGAGGTTGATTGCCAGTCATTAACACTTGTCACATCGTTAAAAGGGTACTTATGCTTGTAATTACTAAACCTAAATATCTGCGGCGGGTTTAGTTCGTGTCTACTGCACAAATACAGCAACTTCACGACATTCAATGCATGTCAGTGGTGAGACAGACAGCAAAATTCTGTTTTTGTGACGTTAACGTTGGAGCGACACAACTCGGACAGCAACTCTTGGATATTCACATTTAACCGTGCATCTCGCCTGAAGTTGCTGTACCATATACACATAAATAACGATGAGCTCCATTATCCTCACTTATTTTGACAGCAAAATCTGGCCCATTATTTATTTTTATTTCAGATTTGTAGTTTTAAAAAAAACTCTACATATAAAAACAAACAAGTCTACCCCAAGAAATACCATGCATAATAAGTCAGATTCATACAAATGATTATCTAACATTCATATAGAAATTAGTGTACAGAATTACTTCTTCCTCCTGATTCTCCCTTCCTGCTGCCTTACACCATTTCAACTTCAGCAGGAAAGAAGAGTAGTGAGGACCATCTGCTTCAAACATAACTGCTGTAAGAGACATGTCACGATAGGCAGATAATAGGTGCGCTTTCACAGAACAGCACTAGTCAGTCTAGATTAGATTGCACTTCTTTCCTCCTCCTCAACTCAACTATTGGCTTTCTGTTCTACCCTCAACAACACGACACAAACTGTAACACCTAATAATCCAGCCAAGGACAAGTAAAGCATAAAAGATAAGCACATTCAAGCATCAAAATACAAGCAATTCTAGTTGGAAATGGATCATTTAAGAGTTACTAAAATCCACACTTTTGAAGCTCAGCTCAGGGTCAAATAGGATGCCAAGGTTGCGAACGGCCTGGTTTAGCCTCAGTGGATGGAGTCAATGTCTAGGGAACGGAGTTTGTGGCGGGGACTGAAGATAATGGCTTCAGTCTTCCCAATATTTAGTTGGGGGAAAACGTCTGCTCATCCAGTACTGGGTGTCAGATAAGCAGCGTGACAAATCAGGGCAGCGGAGGGGTCAAGAGAGGTGGTAGTGAGGTAGACCTGGGTGTCGTCAGTGTACATGTGGAACCCGACGTTGTGTTTTTGGATTATGTCGTCGAGAGGTAAGATGTAGATGAGAAATAGGAGGGAGCCAGGGATAGATCTTTGGAGGATTCCAGAGGTAACAGCTTTTAAATAGAAGAAAGGCTATGAGGAGACAGTGGGATTACTGTGGAATTGATCTAACAAAAAGCCAGCACTAATTCAATGGAGCAAATAGCTCCTTCTGTGATGCTATATCTATTATGTTTCACACAAAGAACGGCTTCATTTGTGGCAATGAACAGAGGCAAGATCTACTGCTATTCTCACTGTTGCACTGGTGCAGTTTCACCTATATTAAGGGACTTGAAAAACAAACAAGTTTGCAATATCAGTGACCAAAGTCTGCAGAAAAAAACACATCACGGGAGTACTACATCAGACAATATTTGGTATATCATATGTAAACGAAGTACATCTGAAGCAATAAGGATTTCAAACAAGGATTTTTGTGCCTTTGTCATTGAAAGAATTTCATCTATTTGCCTTGAGATTTTAAGAGTAAGGTGGCATTTTTAAAACAACTTACATTAAAGGTTTATATAAATGCAACAAAACATACCAATGCACTATCGTTGGGAGCCAGACAGAAGTAGGAGGAAGTATGGTGGCAAGATAGCTGAAGGCTCTATCATCAACAGCAAAGCAGAGGGAGAGGAAAAAGCACATTAGGCCAGATTTGAATAAAATGGAGGGCATAAAGGGTTGAAGGAAATCAGAGATAGGCTGGAACAAGGCTTTGGAGGGATTTGCAGCGAGGATGGGCTTTTTAATTTTGAGACAAGAGTAGGGGAAACCAGTCGAGGCTGGCAAGGATAGGGGTGATAGATAAGCAGGACTTAGCAGAGGATAAAATATCAACAGTGGAGTTCTAGATTAGTAGACTTTTAGGTAGGGGAGCTTGTGTGAATGGCAAGGAAATAGCTGGAAAAGTCAAGTCTAGATTTTATAAAGGCATGAATGAAGGTTTCAGCAGCAGTGGTGGTGGTGAGCCCGGGATGGAAACAGAAAATGGAAGACAGTCATAGAATCATAGAAAGGTTACAGCACGGAAGGAGACCATTCAGCCCATTGAGTCCGCACCAGCTCTACGTAAGAGGAATCCAGCTAAACCCACTCCCCCACCTTATCCCTGTAGACCTGCAATTTTTTTTTACTTTCAAGTACTTATCCAGTTCCCTTTTGAAGGCCATGATTGAATCTGCCTCCACCACCCCCTCAGGCAGTGCATTCCAGATCATAACCACTCACTGTGTAAAAAAGTTTTTCCTTTTTTGTTTACTCGTTCATGGGCGTCGCTGGCAAGGCCAGCATTTATTGCCCATCCATAATTGCCCTCGAGAAGGTGGTGGTGAGCCGCCTTCTTGAACTGCTGCAGTCCATGTGGTGAAGGTTCTCCCACAGTGCTGTTAGGTAGAGTGTTCCAGGATTTTGACCCAGCGACGATGAAGGAATGGCGATATATTTCCAAGTCGGGATGGTGTGTGACTTGGAAGGGAACGTGCAGGTGGTTCTGTTCCCATGTGCCTGCTGCCCTTGTCCTTCTAGGTGGTAGAGGTCGCGGGTTTGGGAGGTGATGTCGAAGAAGCCTTAGCTTCTCATGTCACCTTTGGTTGTTTTGCCAATCACCTTAAATCTATGTCCTCTGGTTCATGACTCTTCCACCGATGGGAACAGTTTCTCTCTATCTACTCTGTCTAGACCCTTCATGATTTTGAATACCTTTATCAAATCTCCTCTCAACCGTCTCTGTTCCAAGGAGAACAACCCCAGCTTCTCCAGTCTATCCACGTAATCATTCTAGTAAATCTCTTTTGTACCCTCTCTAAGGCCTTTACATCTTTTCTAAAGTGCGGTGCCCAGAACTGGACACAATACTCCAGTTGTGGCCGAACCAGTGTTTTATAAAGGTTCATCATGACTTCCATACTTTTGTACTCTACGCCACTATTCATAAAGCCCAGGACCCAGTATGCTTTTTTAACCGCTGTCTCAACCTGCCCTGCCACCTTCAATGATTTGTGCGCATATACCCCCAGATCTCTCTGTTCCTGTACCCCTTTTAGAATTGTGCCCTCTCGTTTACATTGCCTCTCCTCATTCTTCCAACGCAAGCGTATCACTTCACATTTTTCTGCGTTAAATTTCATCTGCCATGTGTCCGCCCATGCCACCAGCCTGTCTATATATTCTTGAAGTCTATTACTATCCTCCTCGCTGTTTACTACCCTTCCAAGTTTCGTGTCATCTGCAAATTTTGAAATTATTCCCTGTACACCCAAGTCCAAGTCATTAATATAGATCAAGAAAAGCAGTGGTCCCAATACTAACCTCTGGGGAACACCACTGTATACCTCCCTCCAGTCCGAAAAACAACCATTCACCACTACTCTCTGTTTCCTGTCGCTTAGCCAATTCTGCATCCATGTTGCTACTGCCTCCCTTATTCCAAGGGCCGCAATCTTGATGAGAAGCCTACCATGCGGCACTTTATCAAACACCTTTTGAAAGTCCATATACACCACATCAACTGCATTGCCCTCATCAACCCTCTCTCTTACCTCATCAAAAAACTCAATTAAGTTAGTTAAACACGATTTGCCTTTAACAAATCCGTGCTGGCTTTCCCTAATCAATCCACCCTCGTCCAAGTGACTGCTAATTCTGTCCCGGATTATTGTTTCTAAAAGTTTCCCCACCTCTGAGGTTAAACTGACTGGCTTATAGTCGCTGGATTTATCCTTATACCCTTTTTTGAACAAGGGTGTAACATTTGCAATTCTCCAGTCCTCTAGCATCACCCCTGTATCTACAGATGTTTGGTAGATTATGGCCAGTACCTCTGCAATTTCCACCTTTACTTCCCTCAGCAGCCTAGGATACATCCCATCCAGACCGGGTGACTTATTTACTTTAATTACAGTTAGCCTTTCTAATGCCTCCTCTATCAATTTTTAGCCCATCCAGTATCTTCCTTTACTGAGACTTACTCACAGCATCTTCTCCCTTGGTAAAAAGAGATGCAAAGTACTCATTTAGTACCTCGGCCATCCTCTCTGCCTCCATGAATAGATCTCCTTTATAGTCCCTAATCGGCCCCACCCCTCCTCTCACTACCTATTTACATGCCTGTAGAAGACTTTTGGATTGCAGTCTTGGTGATGGACTGACCGAACATGGGGTTTGAAGCACAGCACAGGGTTAAGCATTACGCACCATTGAATGTAGCTTGAGTGAGTTTCCAGGCAGAGGGAGGGGATCAAGAGACCACAGCACACCATTTCCATTGGGACTCAAACTAGATGGCTTTAGTTTTGCCAATGCATAGCTGCGAAAATCTCTGGCTCACCTGCAACTTGTTGTCAAACAGGCAGTTGAACAACCCAGCAACAGTTATGGTATCAAGGGTAGTGATGGAGAGGTAAAACAACATACATATAAAAACTGACCCTATGCTTATGGATAATATTGCTGAGGAGCAACAAATAGATGAGGAATAGAGGGGCAAGGATAGAACCTTGGGGCATGCAAGAAAATAAACCATTCCAGGAATTGGGTTGACTGCATTGGTACAGGTATGAATGGAGCCAAGTATGGGCACTGCCATGGATTTGTACCATGGAGAAGAGTAAGTGGAGAAGGATAGCTGACCATATTTGACCATGCTGCAAGCCACAGGGAGGATGAGAGATAACACACTATGGTTGTAATCATACAGAATGTTGATGACTTTGACACGGTACTCTGAATTGGACAGAAGCCAGACCAAAGGGATTTGAATGGAATGGTGGGAGAGATGGGCTTACAGGTGGGTGATAACATAATCCAGAACTTTAGACAAAGGGGAGATTGGAGATGGGTCAAGGATAGGCTTTCATTTTATAAAAGGAGTGGAACAAATACAGCCATTTTAAAGAAGGGGAGGTAGTAGAGAAAAGAAAATGGCCAAGGAAAGGGAATGTTGATGAAATTAGAAAATAATGGGCTGAGATGGGGTCAGGAGTAGAGCAGAGACAAGACCAAGGGATCAGGTGGTGGATCAGGTGCAGGACATCGATGTGAAGAGGGTTAGGGTGGAGATAGGGAAGAAGCTCCTGAGTTATGTGAGGTGAGAGCTAGGGGGAAGGGTGAACTGCAGAAAGTTGGGGGGGGTGCAGAGGGATGAGAGGAAGCTGAGGCAACTGAGCAGATAGCCTCAATGAACTCCTTGCAACAGTCATTAGCTGAGAGTGAAAACATTCGGGGAGGAAGCTTGAATATGCAGTTATTAGTGAAGAGGTAGGGATTGCCCATGCCAATGACAATCCTGGTGTAATAGACATCCTAGATCTAACCAAAACCTCTCTCTGACAGTGACTCCACTCCTCCCTCCATTATGGCCATCCTGTCACGTTCCCTGTCCAAACTGGTGTGGCAGTGGCAAGGCTCTCAAAATTACTCCCAGCTCCATTTCTAGCACTGTCTCCAACCCCGTCTCGTCTTTCAGATGAGATGAGAAACCAAGGCCCCATCTGTTTTCTCAGGTGAACTTAAAAGATTCAATGGCACCGTTGATAACGGAGAGGGGATATTGTTTCAGAGATGAGCCAGATCTGCCAACAGACAAGGTGACGCACTGATTTGAGAACATGAAGGTGAGTATTTTATCAAGGTGACCAGCAGCAGTGGAAGATCACAAGGGCATTGAAAACAGAAACAAGGGAGATTTTGGTAGGCCAATGGGGTGGAGAACCAGAAAAGAATAAACTTGCATTTATATGGCACCCTTCATGACCTCAGGACATCCCAAAGCACTTCACAGCCAATTAAGTACTTTTGAAGTCACAGTTGTAATGTACGGAAATGTGGCAACCAATTTGCGCACAAAGTCCCAGAAACAGCACTGAGTAAAATTACCTGATAATCTGTTTTTACTGATGGTGATTGAGGGATAAATATTTACAGGTCACCAGGAAAACTCCCTGCTTTTCTTTGAATAGTACCATTGAATCTTTTAAGTTCACCTGAGAAAGCAGATGGGGCCTTGGTTTAACATCTGATCTGAAAGATGAGACGGAGCTGGAGACAGTGCTAGAAATGGAGCTGGGAGTAATTTTGAGAGCCTTGCCACAGCCACAGCAGTTTGGACAGGGAACGTGGCAGGATGGCCATAATGGAGGGAGGGATGGAGTCACTGTCAGTGAGAAAGGTTATGGTTAGATCTAGGATGTTAATGCACTCATCCAGGACAAGGTCATGGGTGGGAAGGGTCTTATTTGCAAGGGAGCAGGCATTTTAAAAGGCAGTTCGCAGTGGACCGATGGTAAAAAGCCCACCAAAGGAGTCAATGAGCGGGCCTTGGGGAGTCAAGAGAGGAACAGGGAAAAAGCTATAGATGTTTACACCAGATGAGTGGAGTGTGAGATAGGAGAAGTTGGGGGGCAGGGGGGCCGGTGGGGAGATGATGCTGTTAGCCATTTTTGGAGAACCAACGGTGCCAATGAGCACAGTGGAACATGCCTAGGGCAAAGCAGAGAAAAGCTATGGGCTCATGCAGGAAGGACTTGAGCCTATGCATCAGCAGGAAGGAAGATTGGCATAGGAGTCGCAATTAAGGGACCAGGGGCTGATAGGGGTATGTTGTAGTGAGGTGCGAGTGAAGTGGTGTCAGTTAATGGCTGAAGTAATACACCTTTATTATAAAATTAGTACACACGTTTCTTTACCACCCCTTTACCTGGGTGATCGTCTACCATATTATTTTATTTCTTCTCCCCATTCAGATTGATAAAATGTGCACAATCAATTCCTCAGCCACTGGTTCAGCCAGTATAGGCCAAAAATGATCTGGCAAAAATCAGACAGCTGCAGTAGCTCCCATGCAGGATAGGCTATATTATGTTCCCAGGCTTCTGCCGTTAAAGCCATCCTCTAACTCACTGGAAAAACCACAACTGGACATGTGATGTGATTTGCTTGACTTGCATTAAATACTCCAAATGCATTTGGCTTACCAAGCAGACCGAATCATATTTGTACAAATTGATTTGGCTACCACTCAAGTTCACACTGTAGTCAAGGATCAAATTTGGGCCAATGCAGACACCATCAGCCAGACTTGGACAAGAATTTCATACTTTCCTGTCTGTAGATAAAAAGTGGTTAAACAGAAATTGTTTTCCCCAAGAGTCTAAACAATCTGTTAGCTTGTATGGGTAACTGAAGAGCACCTCACACCCATTGTGTTAAAAAGCCCTTTGATCTCTATCTGTGAAGAAGGAGTTTAAAAATATGAGACATAGAAAAGGAGGTTTTGGAAAGAGAAAAGTTGTGAGAACAGTCAAGTTCATTAAAGGGGAAGTTGTGAGAGCTTTCACTGAGGTGAAGAGATTAGAAATGTGGGAGGATAGCTGGACATCTTGTTTACATCAAGAAAGATGATGTGGGGAAGCACGGCACATTCTTTATTTTATATCATTAACGAAGATAAGTTGTACCGATTGAATGGTGAATTTGATCCTAACTGGTGCTCTGTATGTTGAAATAAAGCAGCTTAACGATTTATATCAAACTTTGTTTCACTAAGTGTTTATTTGGTCCACCTTCAGAGATTGACGAAGCAGACATGGAAAATACATAAAAATCCAGTTCAGACCACAAGACAGTATTACCATTATATCCAAGATTATGCTATTGTACAAGTAGATATAGGGTAGTGTCAGGCAACTCCAATAAAACTAAAAGGCTCAAACCTCTTAGAAACAAGTTAAAAACAGAATTCATATGGATTAAGATAAAGGATAAGAAGGGATTGATCACGTTATTAGGGGTATTCTACAGATCACCTAATAGTGGAAGGAAAGAGAAGGAAGTAATATGTAGACAAATCTATGAAATGAGTAAAAACATCGAATAATAATCATGGGAGATTTCAACTACCCCCAAATAAACTAGCAAGAGGTAGGGAAAGGAGAAAAGGGAAATGGAGCTTTTAAAGTGTGTACATGACTCCTTTCTTACCCAGTGTGTGAGAAGCCGGAGAGGAATCACTGCTGGATCTAGTAATGGGAAATGAACCGGAGTAGATAAGAGAAGCAAGCGTAGGGGAACATCTAGGCAATAACAATCATAAAATAAGAAGGTTCAAAATAATGATTGAGAAAGACATAAGACATAGACCAAAGTAATAGATTGGAAAAAAGCTAATTTTGAGGGGATGAGAGTGGAACTAGGGAAGGTAAACTGGAAAAACATTTTGACAGCCGAAGAGATAGAACAGCAGTGGGAAATATTTAAAATGATGATCGAGAGAGTTTAGGAGAAATATATTCCTCTTAAAAAAAACAAGAACAAACTAGCCAATAATGAAACACCGTGGGTGAATATAGAGACAAGGGTAAAATTGGAACTTAAAAAAGGCATACTCTGAGTACATAGACAATAAAGGAGGATGACAAAAGAGAATACAAAGAGGTTGGAAGGATGTCAAAAAAACAATTAGGAAAGCAAAGAGGAACTACAAAATTAAATTGTCAAGGAATATAAAAAGAAATAGTAAAGTATTCGTAAATAACAAGAAAAATCAGGATAGGGATAGGGCCACTAAGGGATGCACAAGATAAACTCACAGGTAATGACAGCGAAATGGCAGAAATAGTTGCTTTACCTCAGTATTTACCAGGGAGACTAGCAAAGTGGGCATCTAGAAGTAAAGGGAATGAGGGGTTACGGGGAGCGGGCAGGAAATTGGACATGAATTTAGATTTGAGGTTAGGACCAGATCAGCCATGACCTTATTGAATGGCGGAGCAGGCTCGAGGGGCTGATTGGCCTACTCCTGCTCCTATTTCTTATGTTCTTATGTATGACATTAGAAGATGAGATCAAAAAAGGTATAAAGATATTTAAAATAGAGAGGAGATAAATTGATAAACTAATCAAACTAAGAGAGGATAAAACCCCAGGTACGGATGCATCGCATCCACGCATATTAAAAGTTAGGGAAGAGACAGCAGAGGCACTATTACATATACATAAAAAAATCATTAGAAAAGGAAATAGTTCCAGAGGACTGGTGGACAGCTAATGTGATTGCTATATTTATAAAGTGAGACAGAACAAGTCCAGGGAATTATAGACCAGTTAGCTTAATGTCAGTGGTAGGCAAGATAATGGAATCTTTACTCAAAGATATAATAGAAAAACATCTAGAGAATGAAAATATAATAAAGTGTAGTCAGCGCGGATTTCAGAAGGGAAAGTCATGCTTGACCAACCTTATTGAATTCTTTGAAGTAGTAACAGAAAAAGTAGACAAGGATAATGTAGTAGATGTAATATACTTGGATTTTCAAAAGACCTTCGAGAAGGTACGACACTGCAGACTCACGACTAAGGTCAGAGCATATGAAGTCATGGGACAAGTAGCAGAACCAATAGCAAGCTGGCTACAAAGTGTGAGGTGGTGCATTTTGGTAGGAAGAATAAGGAGGCCACATATTGCTTGGATAATAAGGGTCTAAATGGGGTAGAGGTACAAAGGGATCTCAGGGTACAGAAACACAAATCACTAAAAGTAGCGACGCAGGTTAATAAGGTCATAAAAAAGGCAAACCACACACTTAGGTTCATTTCTAGAGGGATAGAATTGAAAAGCAGAGAAGTTATGTTAAACCTTGGTTAGACCACACTTGGAATACTGTGAACAGTTCTGGTCTCCGTATTATAAAAAGGATATAGAAGCATTGGAGAAGGTGTAATAAAGAATCACAAGGATGATACCCAGAATGGAGACGATATATTTATGAGGAAAGACTAAACAGGCTGGGACTCTTTTCTTTAGAAAAGGGAAGACTGAGGGGTGACCTAGTAGAGGTCTTTACAATAACAAAAGTGTTTGATAGGGTAGATGTAGAGAAAATGTTTCCACTTGTGGGAGAGCCCAAAACTAGAGGTCATCAATTTAAGATAATAAATCCAATAGGGAATTCAGGGGAAACGTCTTTACCCAAAGAGTGGTAAGAATGTGGAAAACGTTACCACCAGGAGTAGTTGAGGCAAATAGCACAGATGCATTTAAGGGGAAGCTAGATAAGCACATGAAGAAGAAAGGAATAGAAGGGTAAGCTGATAGGGGTAGATGAAGTAGGGAGGAAGGAGGCATGTGTGGAGCATAAATGCCGGCATAGACCAGTTGGGCCGAATGGCCTATTTCTGTGCTGTAGACTTAATGTAATGTAAACTACTTATAGGAACAACTGATGCCACTGAACCAGAGAAGGTATTTATGGAAAACCCAAATTTATAACACAGCCTAATTTGCAAAAATGGTTGAAGCACTTTTCAGGAAACAGATTATTTAGACGGGGGAGAGGGGGAAGAGGAGTGGGGGGGCTCATCAGATTTAATAACGGAGTGTACAATACAGAATTAAGTAGCCTGTAATTTCTCCACTAGAAATGAAAGACAGAATGTTGGTTATATCTGCAGCTTAAATTATGACTTTCCTATGCCAACCTGCATTTTCAGTGCAATAACAAGTCATAGGTCTCTATTCAGAGCTGTTTTTAAGTTGCAAACTTTTGGGGAGGGGGGAGGTTGGTCAGTTTTCTTGCAGCTACTGGGCCAGCTTTTGCTCATTTTCCAGGTCAGCATAAATTGTGTACACATTCTATGTATAATTAAATAAACCTGGAAATGTTGCTTCAGATACAAAGTGCCCAACTAATTTTCAAGTGGGAACTTAATGGATGTTGTTCCCTACTTTAATACTAAATCTATAAAGACAGAGTAGAAAAGCAAGGAAGTTATGCTAAACTTTTATAAAACACTGGTTAGGCCCAGCTGGAGTACTGTGGCCAATTCTTGGCACCACACTTTAAGAAAGATGGCAAGGCCTTAGACACAGTGCAGAGGAAATTTACTAGAATGGTATCAGGGATAAAAGACTTCAGTTACATGGAGAGACTAGAGAAACTGGAGTTGTTCTCCTTAGAGTAGAGAAGGTTAAGGGGAGATTTGATAGGTGTTCAAAATCATGAATGGTTTTGAGAGTAAATAAGGAGAACCTGTTTCCAGTGGCAGAAGGGTTAGTAACCAGAGGACACAGATTTAAGGTAATTGGCAAACAAACCAGGAACGACATGAGGAAAAAAAATATGCAGCAAGTTGTGATAATCTGGAATGCACTGCCTGAAAGGGCAGTGGAAGCAGATTCAATAAAAACTTTCAAAAGGGAATTGGATAAATACTTGAAGGAGAAAATTTTGCAGGGCTATGGGGAAAGAGCAAGGGAGTGGGGCTAAGTGGATAGCTCTTTCAAAGAGCAGGCATGATGGGCCAAATGGCCTCCATCTGTGCTGTATGATTCAATGATAGACACTCTTGCTTCATGAAGTGCAGAACATAGTAACACTACTGGTATAAAAGATTTCACCAGATCGACCTTAGAGCTGAATTAGTGGCTCAATTTTCTTCCTAAGCACTAAATACCCCAGGATTCACTTCTGCCTCTGTAGGTAACAATGTTCTGAACAATTACAATATAGGGACATTTCACTTTGGAACTATTATCCGACAACCCACAAACACACCTTATTTGGATCGCTGACCTCGACAAGACGTTTTTTCAGATGCAATACATTTTGCACTACCACTTCTGCCATATCTGCCTCCTCTCGAGGCTGCTGCTGCGGAGTGAGCACACAGGCTCACCTGAAACTACTGCTGTGAGCGAGCTCATACTACACTCCCGGAAACGCATTTACAACCACCCAGCCTCCTCATTTAACAGAGGTGCAACGCGCAGACTCAAATTTTTAACAACCCGACGCCGGCTTTGAGCCTACAGTCTTCAGTAATAGACGGTAGAGAACACACTGCCAAGGCTTCTAATACTTACAGGAAGAAAGTTCATCATTAGGGGTAGGCTTTCAAAATGTGTGAAATCTGTAGTCTATTAAAATGCAATAACTTTGTATTCCAACCATTTACTAACTATGTAAGTTAACTTGTAGGCTTGTATTGAGTTTACTCTTCAAGAGGAACGCGTATATACATCTAAATATTCTTCTAGCCCTTTATTAAGAAAAACATCAGTTATATTATTTAGAACTTGTAAATATCTTAATTGCTAATTGATTTACTGTTTTACAGCTTCTGTTAGAGACTGTTAAATGAAAGTATTAGACGATGCCAAGTTTTAACTTTTTAACCTTATAACATCAGTTTAAATAACTCATTGTGTACTTGTACATGAATGAAGATCTTTAACTTTAATTTTGGTGTATGAGATAATTTTATAATGTATTCACTATGATTTAAAGTAACTGTTTTATGCTGATAAATTAATTATAATGAATGAAATGTAGACCCTCCCCCACCACCACCTTTTGCCAGAATGGCAGTATCTTCATTTGAACCAATCTTAATATGGAAAGCCCTGTGAAAGCTGCTGGGGTCTGAGCTGTAGTGTTGCTATTCCTGGAGCTGAGTGATGTACTTCAACAGATGCAAGGAGAGCAGGAATGTAGGGGGCTGAATCTTCATTCCTTTACTAGCCGTTCCACGTGTTGGATACTAACCAGACTATCGGAGATTAAAACCTACATTTTTAAGTAATTTTTTTAATGTTATTTTGAACTTTTTAAAATCCTAGTTTTTACTTCTGACTTATAATTTATGTTTTGTTTATTAATTGTTTTGAGAGAGCTCCATTAACAGGTTGTTAGTTGTTTTTTGTCATTTCAAACTGCATGTGAACATATTTTAATAATTGTGTTTGGAACAAATTGTGTGATAACAAAAAAAAACTCATATTCTAAACTTTCCTCACTTCCTCTCTTCTTGGTTTTGTTGATGGGATTCGATTCCACAACCCTCCAGAATCCTGCCTAAGTGGTGGTTATTCATGTGTGAGCCTTGACAGTGAGTGTTGGCAGGCTATTCAACCTCATCACAGGGGCATTGAGCTCAATCCTGAACTCACCCAGCATCCACACAAGCACATTTCCAGTAGGAGTTGCTAAATAACAAGCAGGTGTTGGAACCCAGACTGTTGTTTCCTTCCCTATCCTAGCTATAGCACCCTACCACTTCTTTGGCTGAAATCAACAAATGCAACGTGAACTGCAGATCAAATTTGGGATCGTGCTGGTTCATGTGGCTCAGCGACTCTCCAGGTAAACTTGCTGAGTTACCAGGGAGCCTGTTTCATTATTAATGTACGTATTGTCTGAATACAATACTCTGAACACTGCACAACATGGCTTTATTTCAGAAGATGCTGGAAGCACTCAGCAGGCCAGGCAGCATCTATGGAAAGGTAGGGTTATCATTTCAGGTCGATGACCTTTCATCAGAACCTTGGGTCTGAAAGGTCATTGACCTGAAACGTTAACCCTACCTTCCTGACCTGCTGAGTGTTTCCAACATTTACCATTTTTATTTTCAGATTTCCACCATCTGCAGTATTTTGCATTATGTTGTATGGCTTTATTTCACTTGTACTGAAAAATTTTATTACTCTGGAACTTTTAACTGGGAATCAATTCTGTATTTCAGTTTAACATGTACGAAATCCTTATTAACTGATTGAGAAGTTTTTAATTATGGTTACTTGAAAATTGGAAAAAAGCTATTTCAATGCAGTTTATAAAATAAGGAAAGTGTACATTGTTGCACTCTTGAGAGCAGTCGGCATTCAACTCAGTAATGGAGCCCTCCCAAAGGTTCAGTGGGTGTTCAATCTGGGCCCAGGCTGGCCTACTCAGCTTTGCAGCTTTTGGAATTCAGGGTCCAGGTTCCTCCAAGATCCTACTTATTCAAGTGGTAGGTGCCTGTTTCTAGGCTCCTTTTGCAATTGATGCTGAGGAGTTCCAAAGTGGATTTACTAGTGGGGTGTTATTATGTACAATTTGAGATTCCTAAGCATCGTATTAATTACTGTATGTGCTTCTGATTGTTCCAATATTATTGAAACCACTATATTTTTCATTGTATTGTTCGACATTAATAAAGTTAACAAATTAGTTCAGTTAATCAACACAAAACTTGATTGTGTAGAAACTAAGGTTTGTGATCTTGGAAATATGTGGATGTAGTAACTTCAGTGGTGTCAGAGTTTTGTAAATAAATGTTTATTCCTATGACTTACTTTTAAGATCAAAGTAAAAATAGAAATTGCTGGAAATGCACAGTAGTGACCTAGTGTGGATTTCATTTCAGATTTTCAACATTTATGATTTTTTTCTTTTTACTTTTAAGATTGCTTATCATGTTCAGTATATTAATGAAACAAAGAAAACTGCAAGATTTTCTTTTTTGGGGGAAGAGAATTGCAATCCAAGTTCCATAATTATAATGCTTGTTATCTGTCTACAATTTATTAAGACTTTTAAATATTTATGCATTTAATGAGAGTATTACAGCATTATGTACCAAGTTTGTAAATAAATACTTTTGTTCCAGATCGTGATTGTGACACAGCATTACAGTCATGGCACCAAAGAAGAAAAACGTTAAAAAGAATAAAGCGGAGAACAAGGAGACGACTGTCATTGTGGAAGAAAGTACAATCATCCATTTGAATGGCATGAATGGCCTTTTAGATGGAGGCAATGGTTTTAGCTGTATTTCCACTGAGATATCCAATTCATCCTACAGCTCCAGTCTCTTAGAAGCACTCAGCAGAATGAGACAAGAAAAGTTTCTTTGTGATTTAACCATTGCTACGAAAACCAAGTCTTTTGATGTTCACAAAGTGGTGATGGCTTCTTGCAGTGAGTACTTCAGGAATATTCTGAAGAAAGACCCATCCACCCAAAGAGTAGACCTCAGTGACATATCTCCAGTTGGTCTTGTCACAGTTATTACTTATGCCTATTGTGGAAAGATAACGCTATCATTGTATACCATTGGTAGCACAATAGCAACAGCCAACCTGCTCCAGATTCTCACTCTCATAAAGATGTGCTGTGACTTTTTGATGCAGGAAATCAATGTTGAGAATTGCATGTACATTGCTAACATTGCAGAAACTTATGGACTCAAAAATACCAAGGAAGCAGCACATAAATTCATTAGTGACAATTTCTTAGAGTTTTCGGAAAGGGATCAGTTCTTGAAACTCACCTTTGAACAAATAATGGAATTTATGCTCGATGATACCCTGCGGTTGCCATCAGAAATCACAGCGTTCCAGATTGCAATGAAATGGCTGGATTTTGACAATAAAAGGGTTAAGTATGCAGCAGATCTACTGAACACCATTCGGTTTGGTACCATCTCAGCACAAGACCTGGTGAACTATGTTCAGACTGTGCCTAGAATGATGGAAGACCTAGAATGTCACAGATTTCTGGTAGATGCCATGAACTATCACCTGCTTCCCTATCAACAGAACACTTTACAGTCCAGAAGAACAAAAGTTCGCAGTGGCCTCAGAGTTCTAGTAGTGGTGGGTGGCCGTCCAGCACTAACAGAAAGGTCACTCAGCAGAGATATTGTATACAGAGATTCTGAACATGTTTGGAACAAACTTGCTGAAATGCCTTATAAGTGCTTCAATCAATGTGTGGCTGTGATGGATGGATTCCTGTATGTTGCTGGTGGAGAGGATCAAAACGATGCCAGGAATCAGGCCAAGCATGCTGTGAGCAACTTCTGCAGGTAACACTATAGTCGTTACAAAGAATCAATATGACATAAGTGTTTAAAATCTCAATTGTACTTTCCCAGAATTGTCTGCTTGCCTCCATAAATAGAAAAGTAGAAAATGAAATTTAAAAGTTTCTACCAAGTATTTTGTAATAAGTGATTTTAGGAACACAATATTACAGATTGAGGTTGCATTTTAGTGTTGAATGTAACCATCTCTCGTTATAGTGGAATCCTTTCAAGGTCATTTTCATTAAGTGTTTCATTTTTGGATTTCCATGTTTTTCTTTTATAGATATGCTGTTATATATCTTTAAATGCTGATTTAAATTAAGTATACTTAATCTCACATTCTTGTTCTTATCAGGGTTTCATTTTTCTAGCTAAGACAAAGCAGTTAAAATATTAGTACTCTTAACTGTTACCCAATGATACATTTTCTGTTTTAAATATACATGGTCGTACTTTAATATTTCTCATTTAACCTTTGGATTGCCAGTAATTCCAAGAAACTCTAGGCTTCCTGGGCCAGCCATTTTGTAACATTTTCACCTCATGCACCATGATACTGATTCAAACCCTAATCTCAGAGTAACAAGGTTACATGGATGTCAGAAATAATTTTAGTACTGCAGTATTAACCCTAAATTATAAAATATTTGACGCTTACCATCTTTATTTCCCTTATGCTCTCCTCCACCTTCTCTTTTAAAACAATTTAACTTCATTTTTAGCTTATTTATAATTAATATACTTAATTCTAACTGTCCTCTATTTCTTTTTTTTAAGTTTGAAGTACTTTTTGGAGGCAAGAGCCACATTCTGAAAATTAATTGTAAACCACCTATAAAGGCCATTTTTCAGCCAATCCAGGCTAAAGGTTATAAGATCACATGGTCCAACTTCTGATGTAATATTTAAGTATCACCTGGAGAGCTCTATCGCTGGCCTCAATGATGGCCCTGATGAGATGACCTGTCAGCAACACTCCAAGTTAAAATAATTTTGGTGTTCCTAACATTGAAATGTGCCTGTCTTATTAAACAAAGAAAGTTTTGCGCTTCCTACCTTAAGCATACATTATTTTAAATTTCTGCTGTTTTTAATTTAATTGTGAACATGACAGATTTTGTGTACATAATCTGGAGATGATCAACATAACAGTAATGGCATCAATTAAGCATGTAGTAGGAAAGGTTTTAATTGTCAGTATCAATCTAGAATTAGTTCTTGTTCCAACATTAATCTTAATTTTTTATTCATCTCACTCTTCATAAGAAACTAAACAATGAATTGTATCATGAGACTTACCTCTGTAGTACTTAGATGATTTTATTAAAAAAAGTAATCATTGAAAAGCTTTCTTTTAAAAAAAGGTTAGCTTTCAAAAGTAAGCATGCATTTTCTAACTCAAATTTTATATATATATTAATTTAAAAAATTATATGGCCCCCCATAAACCTAGCAAAATGCAACAGTGAATGATTACAAAATGTAGCAGAGGAAATTTCTTCAGATTTATCTTTTGACTAGCATGTGGAATATGAAGCACATTTACGGTGTTTCTTTACTCCACTTCAAGGGAAGTAATGTCAATACTGAGGGGGGGGTTGAACACTTTTCCACTTTTTAAAAAACTCAATGTTAGCATCAAGCATTCTCAATCAAATGAAACATGGACTGGTTGTAGACTAAAGCCCTTTTACTCAGCTTCAACAATGTGGCTTAACCCTGTCCTCCGAAGAGGACCCTTTCTACACCAGTGAGGTAGTGTCATTAGTGATGATTTTGGACAATTTTGTGATGGTTACTTGAGCTGATTAGAGAATGGGTTGAGACAGTTCAATCTCATTTCACATAGTGTAAAGATTTTTATCCATTCCACACTGGATTGGAAACCAGGTCCCTAAGGTAAAAGTACAAAGTATAAACCAACTATACCATCCAGTACCCCATGAAGTACTATTTTTCTTTATACTTTTTCGTAACTCCATTTTTGCCCTCAACTTTGTGGTCTCTCCGACTGATCTTTCTTGCTTCCAGGCCAACAAGTGTGATGACCTGTTCATTGGGTTTGCCAATATTGAAGAAAGAACCTCCTGCTCGCGTAATCCCCTTTTGCCCAGAAGAAAGTCAGGTTGATGCTGCTTTTGAGCAGCCTTCAAGGAAAAGCACAAGAAAATTCTGGGTGAATCACCCTCCAATGTCCTTCCTTCTCTGTAGCAAAGTTCATGGAGCTCATTCAACATGTTCCACCAAGCACTGTGGCTGAAATTGGGATTGAGCTTGTCTGAGACTATATACAGTGCATTTGAACACTGATGCACAGTGCTGCTAGACCAATGAATGAAGCCATGTATTACTTATTTTACTGCAAATTAGATTAGAATCTAGGATTAATAGAAAAAAGGCAAGGGCATGAGATAATATAACCTGTTGAAAAATAAATATCCCTTATACTATTGAAATGGGTAACACTAGCATCAAATCAATGCAAGGTAAAACTCATTTAAAACCTGAAACCAAAGAACCATTCCTTAATCATCAGTTTATCTTATCTGCACAAGAAAAGCTTTCCAGCAGAATATCAGCTGAAGCTCCCCTGATTGCTCAGTTAGTAAAGGCAACGTGTAGCTGAACCATACAAACCAAAAGGTACCAGATTTGATTCTCAGTCTATATTGTTAGCTGATCTCAGCCCAAGTGGCATTATGGTCCTCCAGCTGGCCTTAGCACTCTGGATTAGGGAGGGGAAAATCAGCTGTAGTTCTCACTCCCAATTGCTGGCTGGTGACTACTGCTGGATATCCATGTGTGTGGATGTTGCTGAGGACAGAATCAGTTTTGGCTGTAATGCCCCTCCACAGTCAAATAGCACTTTTTGGCAAAGCATTGGAAAATAACTATTGCCCATGAAATTACACACCAGGAGTTAGTCATTGTCTTCATACAAGGAAAACAGGAATTTAAAAAAACAAAAGAAATAAACAGACATGGATTAAAGTTTCAGTTCAAGGAGGCTGGTTGATTTGAAAATGATCTGAACACTTAACCAATCCCCTAGATCTTGAATGAATTGTATTGATTCTGTTCCATGGTTTCAGTCAAGGTTATTGGGTTACTGCAAACAGATTATGAAGACTAGTATAAGTATTTGCATTTTCTTTTTATTCATTTTACAGATATGATCCTCGATTCAACAGTTGGATTCATCTGGGAAACATGGTCCAGAGACGCACCCACTTCAGCCTAAATGTTTTTAATGGTTTGCTTCTTGCAATCGGGGGGAGGAATTCAGATGGTCCTCTTGCCTCTGTTGAATGCTATGTGCCAGCAACCAACCAATGGCAGTTGAAGGCACCCTTAGAGGTATCCAGGTGCTGTCATGCTAGTGCTGCCATAGATGGGAAAATCCTGGTTACTGGAGGATACATCAATAATGCATATTCCCGTTCGGTCTGTGCCTATGATCTGCCAGCAGACAGTTGGCAGGATAAGGCTAATTTAAGCATACCCAGAGGATGGCACTGTGCCATCTCCCTTTCAGATCGTGTGTATGCATTGGGCGGAAGTCAGCTAGGAGCTCGGGGTGAGAGGATTGATGTGCTCCCTGTTGAATGTTACAACCCATATACAGGTCAATGGAGCTATGCTGCTCCTCTCCATGTTGGTGTCAGTACTGCTGGTGTTACAGTTCTTGACAGTAAAATCTATCTAGTGGGAGGTTGGAATGAGGTAGAAAAAAAATATAAGAAATGTGTCCAGTGTTTTAACCCAGATCTTAATGATTGGACCAATGAGGATGACCTGCCAGAGGCTACAGTCGGCTTGTCCTGCTGTGTTTTCACCATGCCTAGTCAAAGAACACGTGAATCCAGGACCAGTTCAGTATCATCGGTTCCAGTCAGTATCTGATTACAGTTGAAGAGCTTTTTAAAGCAAAATGAAATAATTTCACAGAAACAAGCTCAGGCTTAAATTGATGCTTTTATGATTAGATTCAAATTAAATTAAATTAAAAATGAACCACTGGAACAATGATGCAGATCGTTGCCTTCAAAAGATGTACATATTACGATGCTGTGCTTAAATTAGTTGTTTTCAGGGGGGAAAAGAATCAATCCTAAAAGGTGTGACTTTTAGACTGAGCGTGGCATGCAGATATCTGTAGTCCAAAAGGCAGTCGGCTTCAGCCAAGGAAAATACATTTATTTAGCAGTCTAACATTTATGTCTTATCAAAACTGGGAGGATTTTAATAATGTTTAAAACTAAAAGATTTGATAGTTTTAGTTTCATAGTTCATTTATTACAGTCATAGTTTTTCCAGTTTCTTTGTGGAAATTGAGGTTTTTTTTAAGTATCTACTGCAATGAGCTGATCTGTAATTCTATTGGGGACAATGTGAAGTAACAGCTGGTCACCTAACCTAGGTGACAGAGAGCTAGGACCCAGTTTCCAAAGGCTGAACTTCCCTATGCATTTCCACTCTTAGCAGTGCAGAAAAACATGTTTTTGTATTTTTAGCTAAGATGTGAAGCATTTGCAGAATTCAGAATGATGTGACAAGCATTCAAGAAACTGCATGCTTTTCCTCGATTTACAACTGATGTCTCTGTAAATTGGGTTGAACCTTAATACATTTCAGTTGCCTTCTGCTATTAAAACAGGGAAGAGATAAATAGTGGAAATCTGTGGAGAATATTGGTAAGTTCTGGAGAGGTTTTTGGTGAACTCTGCAGGGAAATTTGAGAGCCAGTTTTACCACACCCAACTCTGTTTTCTCAGCAGTAAAACTGATACATTTAAAAACAGATTTTCTATTTATCCTAAGCATACTTGAACTTTGTTAATACAGCAGTGTTTCATTGAATCATATGCTTTTAACTATTTTGTGAATTAAAGCATTTTGTGCAGTGTGACTCAGTACCACCGCGGATTGTACATTTATCTCCTGAGCCTTCAAAGGATTATGAGTTGGCTATTTTAAATGTTCCAGAATTACATAGAATAGAATAATAAAACTGAGGAAGATATAGTGGAACATCAATTCAGAATGAGCGAGTCGCATGGCATACAACTGTCCGTGGGTTAAACATCACAACCAATATTGCCTCTCCCTCTTTGTGGCCAAATCGTCTTCTATATTTCAAGATTATCCTAGAGGGTAATGACAATCTCAAACTCTCCATCACCAACCACTTCCCTTCATCTGCTCCCTCTATCCTTCCTGACAATGCTCATGGATTTTTTTGTTTGTGAAATTAAGGTTATTCATTCCCATGTCTCACCCTACTTCTCCTCTTCTACTTACCATGCCCCTGAATTATCCTCCCCCCCCCCCCCCCCCCCCCGCCATCTTGATCCTATAATTCCCCCTGCACTTCCATCTCCATGAAGCCAACCACCTGCTCCCATTGTATCATCATAAATTATTTATTTTCTACAGGCATTGTTTCTCCTCCTTCAAAAGTCTATCAACCCCCCTTTTAAGAATCCAACCTTTGACCCCTCCAACTATCAGGCCCATCCCTGATCTCATTTTCTTTTCTTAAGTCCTCAAAACATCTTGTTGCCATGCACAACTCTCCCACCACTTACTGTTCAAATGCATTCACTTTGATCCCTGTCCAGCCTACAGCATCTGTTCAAAGTCACCATTCTTTGTGATTGCAGCATGTTATCTCCCCTTGTCTTTCTGCAGCTTTGGACATCTTAGACCACTCCATCTTTCTCCACTATTACTTCTATGTGGTCCATCCCTGTAGCACCATCCTCCACTGTCGCTTCCCCCAACATAGCATATCTGCAATGAGTTATCTCATACACTCACATGGTCACCTCCAGCATTGTTAATACAGCGGTGTTCCATTGTTCCATCCTTGGCCCTTCTTCTACATGATGTCCCTCAATGGTATTATCCACAAGCATTGAGTCAGCTTTCTTATGTATGCTCGCAATATCCAGATTTAGCTATCTACCACCATCCTCATTTCCACAACTCTTATTGTGCTGTCTGATTGCTTGTCCAACATCAAATTGTGGATGAGCCAGAACTATCCCCACTGGCAAGGCCACACCCTAATTTTGATTTCATTCCCCTTCCTCGCAGCTCACCCAGGTTGATTCCAAGAGTGTGCAACCTCTGTTGGACCCAGAGCTGAGCTTCAAACCTGATATCCTATTCATTATCAAGATTAACTATTTTCACCTCCATAACATCTCCTGGCTCTGTCCATACCTCAATTCCACTGCTTCAGGAACCCTTATCAACCCATTCTTCACCTTACTGCCTCCTACGCTCTACCCTACATAAACTCCAACTCATCTACTGTCACTTATCCTCTACTGAGTCCTGCTTACCAATCAGCCCTGTCCTCACCAAATTGTACTACTTCCCTATCCTTCAAGACATTGATTTCAAAGTCCTCAACCTGTTTCCCAGCCCATCCCCACTGCACCATCAGCGATAAAGCTTTCACCCATCAAGCCCTGCCCTCTGAAATTCTCTGCCTAAATCCCTTTGCCACCTTTAAAAAGCTCCTTAAAGCTTTTCAACTATGCCTTTGGTCATCTCCCCTAACTCCTCTCAATGTCTGTTCTACCCCTTTTGTGAGGTGCATTAGGACATTTCACTGTGTTAAAGGCAAGTGCAAGTTGATGATTTTGATAAAGATTTTGTTACAGGAAAACTTAGGACTTGTAAGTTTCAACAGAATCTCTAGAAAATTTATAAAACTGCAGAATTCTTATGTACTTCATAGAAATTTTCCATTTATTGGTTTCCAGTGACCCTATTCAATAAATGACAATCAGCAGAACAACTTATTAACTTGGCAAAAATACAAATTACAAAAACTGTAAAACTGAACATCTGTGTCATAACAAAGATGTATTAATAAACCTCATTCAGCATTGGGTTGATCAACTTATTTTTACATAGATGAATGGCCATTGTCCTCCCACAAATACAAATAAGAATTTTGACCAACATTTTTGTTAATGGGACACCAATTGAAGAGCCTTATGGTTATTTTATGATATTTCATGGGTATTTCCAAGCAAAATAGACACGTAGGAGATGGGACAGAAATTGTACCACTGCCTTCACAGATCAGCACTTATCAGTCTCAGGAGGTAAATTGCCAAAATCATTCTTTTTTTTGTTAATAAACCTAGATCAAGGGTCAAGGGCCATTATGTAGGATAGGACCGGGGTGAAAAAATGGAAGGCAGGTAACATAAAAAGTTGTTAAATTTGGGTTTTAAAAGCCAATAGATTGTACGAAGAAGGGAAGACTAAAATAGGTGAAAAGAATGAGTAACAGCATAAAATACATTACAGGCTGATCTGTTTATAGATTAGAACATTAGAATTAGAGATATTATACATTTGTACAGTTCCATTCATCACTTAGATGTTTGGCCAAATTAGGGCACCAAAAAGCTGGTACAACCCATTTTAGCCTATCGTTGTGGTTAACAGGACAAAATTGGTTTTAAATTGCATATGGTTGTGTAGATCCATTAGATTTGTTTCCAAAGTATACAAAATTTGCATGTTTATCTTGTGTATTTTGGAAACAAATGCATTTTGAAGGCTGAAATCTTAGCTGCAAATCAGTTGTATTTTTAGTGAAACTTAGAGTTGGAATTTATTAACAACACTGCTCAGGTTTTAAAAATCAGGGGTAGAATTTCTGCGGAGATTCTGTATCATAGCCAAGCCTGATTCTGCCCTCATCCAAAGTCCACAGACATGAACATTCCAGCAAGAGTCAGAAGAAACAAAAAGGCCTTATTAATATATAATATAGTCCCAACAACTACTGATGTATTATAATCTGAAATCTGCAATGAATAGCTCCAGCAGTTAAATGCCTTTGCATTTGCATTTAACTGTGTCAAACAAGCAGATAAACACAAGTTATCATTTAATTGTTTATTTGGTCACTTCAGTCACAGAAACAAATACAACATATTTTGTACTGAGGAACATATTTTGTACTGAGGAATATATTCATTTATTTACTCTTGCAATTTGAAATAATTTATACAGTGGGTGTGACTTCAAGTGATTACACAAGTGTGCTGACGCTATTTCTTTTTAAATGGTTATTTTCCACCTTTCCAAGTGTACTACAGAGGGCCAAGTATTGCAATGCAGCTGCTATTCTTCTCCATTCAAAATACAACTATAGCAACACTTAAATTGAGATAAAGCTAAACGTGAAAATACCTTTTAAAAAAATAAAATCGAGATACAACCTACATTGAAACCAATTTCCTATAATGCCCAAGGTTACAAATGTCCATAAATGGCCTATTGACTTTCAGAATTAAGACTATTCTTAACTCATAAATATTAAAGCATCTTTAAATTGAGCCCTAGGCTTACTGCCCATCAACCCCCAGAATCTCTTCAACATCCTCACAGAAACTGGTCTCGCTCATTAGGAGAGAAATTCAATCATTTTGGTTTAAAAACTGTAACCTTTCATTCTGGAACATAAACCGAGATGCATTTGTTCAGATAGGTTTGTGATTAAATATCACATTCCTAACATTTCTCAATGTTGATTGTTGTGATCATGTAACAAAACTCACACTCATCAGCTACAAAGCAACCATGACGAAACTGCTGTATCCCTGTGCACTGTCCTTCCATCCCTTTAATTTTTTCTTCATTTAGTAAAAAATAAAAAATACTAAATTACTTACCCATTGTTTAAATAGAATACTACCTAGGTCTCAGATAGTACACTGAAACAAGTCATGTGCCGAAACACACTTACAACTTTGTCAGATCTAGTTATTGTTTAAATATGGTAGCATGCCTATGTACAATCTTCTACTTTCAGTTTCATATGAGTATTTTCAAGTTAGAAATCTATACCCTTTTATTCCAACTAGTTGCATACTGGCTCCTTATATTTTACCACATCCTTGGGTGCTGCATTCATGCTCATCGTAAAAAAGATATAAAACCTCGTGATATGAATTAAGTGGTGGGAAAATACTGTATGCCTTTCAATTTTCAACATCCTGCTTTGACCATCAGAAAGGATACCTATTGTTAAAATATACCCGTGATCTCGAAATGCATGACTCCAAGCATACCTTTTAGGGAGCATTAAGTTGGGGATGTAATCTTAACAAATCTTTGGGAGTACTAAAGGACACAAGTAAGGGCAGGAAAAGGATATGCGATATAAATAAAATGTATCTATTAGATATTAAAAAGTGATGACTAAATTTAACATAGTTATGCCCATTTTATAGGCCTAAAATGGTCACATCAATAACCAATTTAGTAGCACAGAGGCCCATGCCTGATCTGCATGGGAGTTTTGGTCACTGCTAAATAGGTTGGGGCCCTTTTTAGGTGGAAATAAGCACAGGCGCCTCATTTCAGACCAGGACTCCTAAAGTCAAATGTGCACAAGCTGCGACTGGCATTTCTGGTCTTGAGCAGGCTAACCAGAGGTCCTTAAAGGGATCGCTGGCGGTTGCTCAAAAATATTGAAATGTTTTAGCATTTCATGAAGTCAGAAGGAGCAGGAATGCTCCTCCTAGCTCCATAAAACTAGGGCTTCTATCGGCCAGCCCTCGCCCCCACTCCTGATCACATCCCCCCCAACTTTGCGTGGGCCAAAATTTGTAAGGCCCTGACAGCAAGCTGCATTGGGTCACCTCATTTGCACCTGCATCTCACCTGATTTATTCTGATGACGGCTGTGGACGAATTTACTTCGGTCCTCTCCGTTTCAGCGGGCCTTTGCTGCGCACCACTAGAATCGTGCCCAATTTGGGGCACTAAGGAATTTAGGCCCCAATATATGACATTTCCTGTAGCCGCTGTGTTGGTCACATTATGTGACCCATTAAATGCAGTTACTATGACAGTCCACTGTACCAAGACTGAACGTCTCCATCAAGGCAGTTTGAATAAGATGATGGAATTTATTTAAAAGTAACCTTTGCTCTCTCTGACTTTCCCATTGGTTTGCAGCAATTAGGTTTGAAAAGCACTGGAAATTTCTATGCAGGACAAGAATTCAGTTTCTAATGTGCTTGGCACTCCCCACGCTTGTATAGTTGTGTCTGATTGCTGCATACAGTCTTTCTATTATGGCTGAAGATAAATGCCTGTGAAAAGTAATCTTTACTGCCTGTCGCCTCTGTACCCCCACAGAACAGTGAAAACAACAGTCTTAAGGGACATGTAAATTGACACGCAGTGAATTTACCCCACCCTGGCCCACCACCAGAAACACTCCCAGACTAGCAGCATTCAAAGACTGAAGCGTGGGCTGACCAGAAAAAGCCATTCAAAACTCTCAAATTGCAAACCCCTTACTGGAAGAATTGGGCCTCGATATTAACACGTCCACGATGGGGGGGGGGGTTAAAAAATTAAATACGCAGAATGTGACCCCAACCTGCCACGCATGCACCTGTCGCCATTTTTACGGTGGCGGATAGCAGGGTGTCTTAATTAGCATATTTAAATCGGGCTCCCACAGTGCAATTGGGAGCCCAATTTGAAATTTACTGCTGCTACACGAGTTTCCCAGGGGTCAAGGAAACTTGGCAGCGAAACAGAGGTGGGAGCTGCCGGCTTCACAAGGTAAGTGCCTCTTTCAGCACTCCTTGTGGGCCATGAGGAGCAGGAGTGCTCCCCCGACCCCTCAAAGTAGCCTCTGGCCACCCCCCTCCTGATCGCAGGCTTCTTCCCTCCCCCACTCCTTGCTGGGGACAATCTCCACACATCCCCAGCTGCGACCTCCTGCCGCTGATGTTCCTTCTTGTCCGTCGGCGGTCCATTTGGCCGGCTGCTGGGCGGGAGACGAACCTACAAGATGTTAGTGAGGTCTGCGTTCCCGGCCTTGTCGGGTTCTTCGGCCTTTTCAGCCTCACCCTTCCCATAAATATCGGGACCTTGATGTCTGAGAAGCTGCACAAAGAACGTAAAATTCAAAATGTAATCCTAACCAACAAAGTTCCCCCTCCCCAACCCCCTAACTAAATTCTGGTCCACTACCCAGCTGAGCAGCATGCACGTCCCTGCAAATCATCCCTCCCTGAAGAGCACAGGTTCCAAACTGGATTGTGTGAGAAGGACGCTCGCTGTAACTCACTGACAGGTGTAGTATGTATTTGCTCCATTGGTGGCGTTGTTGCCTTCTACTCAACTCTCTCAGGCTGATTCCTGACTCTGTTCTCAGGCATCCCTTGCAAACAGTTCCAGTTTACGGGCATTTTCAATACTCCTAAGTTTAAATATGTTTAGTTCAGTTAAAACTAAGAGTAGTTTTCCCTCTGGCCTGTACCTCTGTGCAGCATAAATTTCTTTTTGAAAGTGCTCTTGAGCCTTGGGGTCCCCACTGCCAGAGAGAAATAAATAAATAGCAGCCAATCTTTGGAGAGGGTGTGGAGGAGATTTACTAGAATGATACCAGGGATGAGGCACTTCAGTTATGTGGAGGGACTAGTGAAGCTGGAATTGACCTCCTACGAGAAGATTAAGGGGAGATTTAAAAGAGATGTTCAAAATTATGAAGGAGTTTGATAGAATAGATGGGGAGAAACTGTTTCTACTGGCAGGAGGGTCAGTAACCAGAGGGCACCAATTTAAGATAATTGACAAAAGAACCAGAGGCAAGATGAGGAGAATTTGTTTTATGCAGTGAGTTGTTATGATCTGGAATGCACTCCCTGAAAGGGTGGTGGAAACAGATACAATAGTAACTTTCAAAAGAAAATTGGAAATACTTTTGAAAAATAAAAAATTTGTAGGGCTATGGGGAAAGAGCAGAGGAGTGGACTAATTGGATAGCACTTTCAAAGAACATAGGTAGAACATTCAGCCCCATGAGCCTGTTCCGCCATTTGATTAGATCATGGCTGATATGTATCTTAACTCCATCTACCCCGCCTTCATAGAATCATAGAAAATCTATGGCACAGAAGGTGGCCATTCAGCCCATCGTGTCCATGCTGGCTGAAAATGAGCAGCCCAGCCTAATCCCACTTTCCAGCACTTGGTCTGTAGCCTTGTAGGTCACGGCTCTTCAGGTGCACATCCAAGTACTTTTAAAATGAGTTGAGGGTTTCTGCCTCTACCACCCTTTCAGGCAGTGAGTTCCAGACCCCCACCACCCTCTCCTCTCTAATCCTTCTACCAATTACATTAAATCTATGCAACCTGGTCACTGACCCCTCTGCTAAGGGAAATAGGTCCTTCCTATCCACTCTAGGCCCCTCATAATTTTATATACCTCAATTATGGATTATGCCTTTGGTCCGTAACCCTTAATACCCATGCCTAACAAAAATCTATCAATCTCAGTATTGAAATTTTCAATTGACCTAGCCTCAACAGCTCTTTGGGGGAAAGATTCCCTTTACCCTTTGCATGGAGAAATGCTTTCTGACATCACCCTAAACAGCCTAGCTCTAATTTTAAGGTTATGCCCCCTTGATCTAGACTCTCCCACAGGAGGAAATAACCTCTCTATCTACCCTACTAAATCCTTTAATCATCTTAAACACTTCAATTAGACCACCCCTTAATCTCCTATATTCAAGGGACTACAAGCCTAGTTTATGCAACCCCAATCATACCTTAACACTTTTAGCCCCGGTATCATTCTGGTGAATCTGCACTGCACCCCCTCCAAGCACAAGCACGATGGGCCGAAGAGCCTCCTTTTGAGCTGTGAGATTCTACGATAAGTCGGTGCCCCACCCCGGCACTGCTTCAAAATCTGTTGAAAGGTTCTCTGCCCCGAGATCTGCAGCTTTGTGACATTTTTGTGTCCCTGCATCGAATTCCTCATCAGCCCTTGAGTCCCAGTGATGTTTAGAGGGAATAGATAAATAGAAACTTGTCTTAGCCTCAAAAATTACTTAATTACCCGGTGCTCTGCACTGTTCTGTAAAGTTTATTTTGACCTGCTTGGATTTCATGTTGCTGCTTGCTTGGTGTCATCTTAAATTAATAATTGCATCCCTACTCATGGGTCCTCAGTGTTTGCACAAAAACTTGTATTTTACCTCCTCCACGGCAGCCCAATGATTCATTATTCCTTGTTCCACCCCCCAAACAACCCAAGCACAGACCCATTCTAGTTCTCTGTGTGGAGGATTGTTCTTCCTTCACCCAGCTCGCATCCCCAACCAGAGGAGAGGCGAGCCCTACAGTTTTCCTGTCATACTGTCCGGGAAATTCCTCGGATCTGCTCACGCTTCGCTGCCATCACTTTGCCAGAAGTGCAGTGGAAACCCCGTTTTTAAACGCAAACTGAGTTTCTGCCGGACTTCCGGCAAAGTAACGGCAGTAAAGGGGAGCAGATCTGAGGATTTTCCCATCTAGGGATTTCTGCTGGTAAAGAAGCAGAATTGAAACAGCTAAAATGACAAAACTGCAGAGTTATTTTGAGTTACCAGCTAAATCTACACGAATATTAATTATGCAAAAATACTGTTCTTAGAAAGAGGGGGGCATGAATCTCCGAAGGGGGGCTCAGCAAAAGTAGTTTGGGAACCTCTGCTTTAGAGCATCAACATCTACCTAGCAATCTTCTCCCCTCCCCCCTGCAATGTACCCCACCCATTGATAGGGTTGCCAACTCTGGTTGGGGGAATTCCTGAAATTTTGATCACATGATATCCTGACCAAGTGATATCTGATCACATAACTTTTACAAATGTTATTGCATTTATCTTATAAAGGTTGGGTCCCCAGTAGTTGCATATTTTTGCTTGTGGTTTTGAGTCAGCAGCTGTTGTGCGAGAAGTTCCAAGAGTTCCGTGAGCAGGGGTAGAGGGAAACCGAAGGTGGAGGAACGATATACAGAGGGGAAATCAGAGGTGGGAGGAACCTTGATTCCACCAATAACTAATGGTAACTCACTGAAATTGCACTGATAACTAATAGTATTACTGGTAACGCTCAGATTCCTCTCATAACCAACAGTAATACACTAACTCACTGATTGTTGATATGTAACATAGTAATAGGTGTAATGCCCCGTTATCCTACCTGTAACTAGTAGTAATTCTAAAACCTGCCGATATTTACCCTGAAACAATAGTCAGAAATCCCCTGCACTGCACAAGGTGTGGTCAGGAGTTGATGCCACTTTTAATAGGCCCGATCTCTCTCCCGATCTCCTTGGACTCAGGTTCCGTGTGAAGGTGACAACTCTGAACTGTGAACCTCAGTCAGAACTGATCTGTACTTGGACTTCACACGTCAAAACCGGGTGGTACGGACCGACCTGAACCAAACTGAGAGATCACACAAAGGGCAGCAGGCTCAGTGTTTGGGGCACTTCTTATATGGCACATTGTTTAAAGTCAGCTCAGCACCAACATTTCTAAACCACTCCCTGGGCTCAGTCTCAATAAAGGAGAGTTTTCATAAACATATAGAAATTACATAACAGGAGGAGGCCATTTGGTCCTCAGTGCTGGCCCCCTCTCCTGTAACCCCATTCCCCCCAGATTCTTTTATATTCCTCCTTGTCAAATATTTATCCCATTTTCTTTTAAAATAAGATTTAGTCTCTACCTCAATAGTCACATTCGGTGAAGGATCCCACGGTCTAATAACCCTCAGTTCAAGAACCTTACTCCTCGCTTTTCCCTTGGTTCTTCCAGTGCGAATCCGTGATTTCTGTTCCCTAGTTACCCAACGGAAAAAATCTTTCACTATTTATCCACAGTAAGGTCCTCAGATTTCACTTACCCCGTTACTGGCTGCTCCTCAGTGCCACTCCCACTCACCATGTTGATGCTGCTGCTCCTGCAGGAAATACTGGTCTCCACCCCCACCCCCACCACATTTCCCCCCAACTTCTTGAACCCCAATCCCCCAACCCCAGTCCCCTTCTCTCCCCCGATCTCCCATTCCCTTGTCTCGCTCTCTCCCCCGAGCTTCCATTCCCTAGTCTTCCTCTCTCCCCCGATCTCCCGTTCCCTTGTCTCGCTCTCTCCCCCGAGCTTCCGTTCCTTTGTCTCGCTCTCTCCCCCGAGCTTCCATTCCCTAGTCTTCCTCTCTCCCCCGAGCTTCCATTCCCTAGTCTTCCTCTCTCCCCCGAGCTTCCATTCCCTAGTCTTCCTCTCTCCCCCGAGCTTCCATTCCCTAGTCTTCCTCTCTCCCCCGAGCTTCCATTCCCTAGTCTTCCTCTCTCCCCCGAGCTTCCATTCCCTAGTCTTCCTCTCTCCCCCGAGCTTCCATTCCCTAGTCTCCCTCTCCCTCCGAGCCCCCATTCCCCAGTCTGCATTTCCCCCCAAACCCCCATTCCCTAGTTTCTATCTGTCCCCCCAAGCTGTCATTCAGCAGTCTGCATCTCTCTCCCCGAGCTCCCATTCCTCAGTCTTTGTCTCTTCCCCCCCTCCCCCCGAGCCCCCATTCTCCTTCTCTTCCTTCCCCCCCCCCCCCCCCCCACCTCCCGACCGGACAGCCACCCCCTCATCTGGAGAGCTTCCTCCACCCCACCTGTTCCCCTCCTCTTCCCCCTCTCCTCTCCGTGTCTGTCTTCCCCATCCTGCTTTCCTCTTCCATTCCTCTCCCCCTATGCTCTCCCCCACCTCTCCTTTCTCTCCTGCTCCATCTCCTATTTGCCTCCTCCCCCCTGCCTGGGTTCAGTTATTCCCCTGCCGAATATTGTACTTGCTCTTGATTCCTCTTCTGCAATGCCGCGATGATCAACTCGTACTCTGAAAATATCTTAGCACACTCCCTTGGTGGCTCAGGAAGTTTATCCAGTGAACAGCTGAACCATGCAGATCATAAAGGTCCCATGTTTGATCTGCAGTCTGTGCTGAGTTAACTGATCTCAACTGGGGCAGCAGCATCAGTACAACAACTGGCTTCAGCACCTCTGGGTTTGAAGTAGGAGGAATATCTACCAAGAATCCTATTCCTGATCATTATCCAGCAACACCTGCTGGAAGTGTGCTTGTGTGAGTATCTGATGGGGACAGAATGAGGCTCAAATGTGCTATTGTCCACAATCTAACACCTTGCTTCGACTTACCATTTAGGCTCACACGTGAAGAGAGTCTACTTGGACAACTACCCAGAGGTAGTGCCTGTGGAATTTTACCCCAGAAAAGAGTCAACACTTTCAGGGGGAAAAAAACTGGCAAGGAAAATACAAACAAGAAAATATCTTGGCAAGATAAATGTTACACAGGATATAGATTTGGTTATTAATACAAGTAAAAAATAATTTCTTTACTCAAGGAAACTTTTTCTTTTAGAAAATAAATGATACCAAAAATTTTGATGTGGTAGAGGATAAGCCAGACATTCTTCAAGTCCAAATTGAGCCCAACCGAAGTCAGGCATGCAACCAGCTTGCTCAACCAAAGTGAAAGATTACAATTCATCAAAAGTATTTGCATAGTGAGAACAGCGTGACTGAAATGTTTCAATATTGGTTCTACTCTTCTATATGGAATAATTCAAAAAAGCATTGACATAATGCCATCTCTTCCCAATGTATCACTGTGTACATGTTTTCACCGTTGAGTGTACAGCCATCAAGTTTCTCTAGCATTCTTTTTTTAAGATTTTGTACTTTATAACTGTCAAATTTACGTCCCCATCACACCATCTAAATACCCAACCATTCACTCCTAACAGAGCATAACCTATATAACTAACAGAAAACTAATATTTCAACCCTCTGGATACTTGGGCCCCGATATTTAGTTGGGCCACGAAGAGTGGGTGGGAGGATTCCAGACGAGAAACTCGGAAGTATGGTTTTCTCAGACGTTCTCCAGAATTTTCTCAACAGGTTTCCTATGCGACAGCCAGCTGGATTGACAGATTGCTGCCTGTCGGGCGGGAAAGCAGACAGAGAGCGGATGCCAGGAGGGAGATCGCTACAATGGCTGGAAGGTGGGTAAATGTTTCATAGTTTCATAGTATGATACAACACAGAAGAAGGCCTTTAAGTCCATCGTGCCTGTGGCGGCTCTTTGAAAAAGCTATCCCATTAGTCCCACTCCCCTGCTCTTTCCCCATAGCCCTGTAATTTTTTTTCCCTTCAAGTATTTATCCAATTCTATTTAGTCAGTTTTTGGAAGTTTTTTTTAAAATCTGCTTCCACCACCCTTTCAGGTAGTGCATTCCAGAACATTACAACACACTGCATAAAAAATGTTTCCTCATGTCGCCTCTGGTTCTTTCGCCAATCACTTTCAATCTATGTCTTCTGGTTACCGATCCTTCTGACACTGGAAACACTTCTCCTTATTTACTCTCTCAAAACCGTTCATGACTTTGAACACTCTATCGAATCTCCTCTTAACCGACTCTGTTCTAAGGAGATCAACCCCAGCTTCTGTCGTCTCTCCACATAACTGAAGTCCCTCATCCCTGGTACCATTCTAGTAAATCTCTTCTGCACCCCCTCTAAGACCTTGACATTTTTACTAAAGTGTGGTGCCCAGAATTGAACACACTATTCCAGCTGAGGCCTAACCAGAGTTTTATAAAGGTTTAGCATAACTTACTTGCTTTTGTACTCTATGCCTATATTAATAAAGCCCAGGATCTCAAATGCTTTTTAACAGCCTTCTCAACCTGTCCTGCCACCTTCAAAGATTTGTGTATGTGCACCCCCAGGTCTCTCTGTTCCTGAACCCCCTTTAAAATTGTGCCATTTAGTTTATATTGCCTCTCCTCGTTCTTCCTACCAAAATGTATCACTTCACACTTCTCTGCGTTAAAATTAATCTGCCATGTGTCTGCCCGTTTCAACAGTCTGTCTATGTCCTCCTGAAGTCTGTTACTATCCTCCACATTGTTTACTACATTTCCAATTTTCGTGTCATTTGCAAATTTTGAAATTATACCCTGTATACCCAAGTCCAAGTCATTTATATCAAACAGAGCAGTGGTCCTTCTGCTGACCCCTGGGGAACACCACTGAATACTTCCCTCCAGTCTGAAAAATGTCCATTCACCACTACTTTCTGCTTTCTGTCCCCAGCCCATTTTGTATCCACACTGCCACTATCCCTTTAAATCCCATGGGATTCAATTTTGCTAACATGTGGTAATTTATCAAATGCCTTTTGAAAGTCCATATACACAACATGAACCGCACTACCCTCATCAACCTTCTCTGTTACCTTTATAAACACTGGTTCGGCCACAACTGGAGTATTGTGTCCAATTCAGGGCATTGCACTTTAGGAAGGATTTGAAGGCCTTAGAGAGGCTGCAGAAAAGATTTTACTAGAATGGTTCCAGGAATGAGGGACTTCAGTTACGTGGATAGACTGGAGAAGCTGGGGTCATTCTCTTTAGAGCAGCGAAGGTTAAGAGGAGATTTGATAGAAGTGTTCAAAATCATAAAGGGTTTATCTAAAGTAAATAAAGAGAAACTGTTCCCATTGGCGAAAGAGTCGAGAACCAGAGGACACAGATTTAAGGTGATTGGCAAAAGTACTAAAGGTGACATGAGGAAAAACCTTTTTTACACAGCGAGTAGTTATGATCTGGAATGCGCTGTCTGAAAGGGTGGAGGAAGCAAATTCAATCGTGGCTTTCAGAAAGAAATTGTATGAATACTTGAAAGGAAACATTTGCAGGGCTACGAGGGAAGAGCAGGGGAAGGGGACTAACTGGATTGTTCTTACAAAGAGCCAGCACGGGCTCGAGGGGTCGAATGCCTCCTTCTGTGCTGTAACCATTCTATGATTCTGTGATAAATTAGTCAAACACAATTTTCCTTGCACAAATCTGTGCTGATATTAATTTATCAGTCCATCCTTTCCCAAGAGCCAATCAATTTTGTTCTGGATTATTGTCTCTAAAAGTTTCCCCACCACCAACGTTACACTGACTGGACTGTAATTGCCGGGTTTATTACTCTCCCCTTTTTTGAACAGGGGTGTAACATTTGCAATCCTCCTGAACTCTGTCACCACCCCTATATCTAAGAAGGATTGGAAGATTGTAGCCAGTGCATCTGCAATTTCTACCCTTAGTTCCCTCAGGAACCAAGGATGCATCCCATCTGGAACGGATGACTTTTCTACTTTGAATACTGCCAATCTTTTAAGTACCTCCTCTTTACCTATTTTTATCCTATCCAATATCACTACGACCTCCTCCTTTACTGCTAGTAGTTTCCTCTTCTCTAGTGAAGACCAAATGTGAAGTATTCATTTAGTACCTCAGCCATACTCTGCTGCCACAAGATGATCTTTTTGTCCCCAAACGGCCCCACCCTTGCTTTGACTACCCTTTTACTATTATTTTTTATAGAAGACTTTTGGGTTCCCTTTAATCTATTCTGATACTCTCTCCTTGCCCCTCTTACTCCCTTTTCTAGATCTTCTCTGTACTTCCTGAATTCAGCTTGATTCTCTACTGTATTATGAACCTTACATTCGACATAAGCCTCCTTTTTCTGTTTCATTTTAATCTCTATATCTTTAGTCATCCAGGGAGCTCCAGCTTTGGGTGCCCTTCCTTTCTCCCTCATGGAAATGTGTGTACTCTGTACCCAAACCTTCTCCTCCTTGAAGGCCTCCCTTCTGCAGACATGATAACAATAAACGGGTAGTAAGAGGGGAGGGGCCGATTAGGGACTATAAAGGAGATCTGCTCATGAAGGCAATGGGCATGGCTGAGGTATTAAATGAGTACTTTGCATCTGCCTTTACCAAAGAAGAAGATGCAGTCAGAGTCTCGGTAAAGGAAGATATAGTTAAGATACTGGATGGGCTAAAAATTGATAAAGAAGAGGTACAAGAAAGGCTGGCTGTACTTAAAATAAATAAGCTACCTGGTCCGGATGGGATGCATCCTAGGTTGCTGAGGGAAGTAAGGAAGGAAATTGCGGAGGTATTGGCCATAATCTTCCAAACATCCTTAGATACGGGGGTGGTGCCAGAGGACTGGAGAATTGCAAGTGTTACACCCTTGTTCAAAAAAGGGTGTAAAAGATAAACCCACCAACTATAGGCCAGTCAGTTTAACCTCGGTGGTGGGGAAACTTTTGGAAACGATAATCCGAGACAGAATTAACAGTCACTTGGACAGAGGTGGATTAATTAGGGAAAGCCAGCACGGATTTGTTAAAGGCAAATCACGTTTAACCAACTTGATAGAGTTTTTTGATGAGGTAACAGAGAGGGTAGATGAGGGCAATGCAGTTGATGTGGTGTATATGGATTTTCAAAAAGCGTTTGATAAAGTGCCACATGGTAGGTTTGCTATTAAGATTGCGGCCCATGGAATAAAGGGAGCAGTAGCAACATGGATACAGAATTGGCTTAATGACAGGAAACAGAGAGTAGTGGTGAGCGGTTGTTTATTGGACTGGAGGGAGGTGTACAGTGGTGTTCCCCAGGGATCAGTGCTGGGACCACTACTTTTCTTGATACATATTAATGAGTTGGACTTGGGAGTACAGGGCACAATTTCAAAATTTGCGAATGACACAAAACTTGGAAGTGTAGTGAACAGTGAGGAGGATAGTGATAGACTTCAAGAGGATTTAGACACTCTGGTGGCTTGGGCGGACATGTGGCAAACGAAGTTTAAATCGGAAAAATGCGAGGTGATGCATTTAGGTAGGAAAAATGAGAAGAGGCAATATAAACTAGAGGGCACAATTCTAAAAGGGGTGGAGGAACAGAGGGATCTGGGGGTGTATGTGCATAAATCGTTGAAGGTGGCAGGGCAGGTTGAGAAAGTGGTTAAAAAAGCATAAGGGGTCCTGGGCTTTATAAATAGAGCCTTACAATACAAAAGCAAGGAAGTCATGATGAACCTTTATAAAACACTGGTTCGGCCACAGCTGGAGTATTGTGTCCCGTTCTGGGCACCGCACTTCAGGAAGGATGTGAAGGCCTTAGAGAGGGTGCAGAGGAGATTTTCTAGAATGATTCCAGTGGATAGACTGGAGAGGCTGGGGATGTTCTCCTTGGAACTGAAAAGGTTGAGAGGAGATTTGATTGAGATGTTCAAAATCATGAAGGGTCTAGACAGAGTAGATCGAGAGAAACTGTTCCCGTTGGCGGAAGGGTCAAGAACCAGAGGGCATAGATTTAAGGTGATAGGCAAAAGAACCAAAGGTGATATGAGGAAAAACTTTTTTACACAGCGAGTGGTTAGGATCTGGAATGCACTGCCCGAGGGAGTGGTGGAGGCAGATTCAATCATGGCCTTCAAAAGGGAACTGGATAAGTACTTGAAACGAAAGAATGTGCAGGGCTACGGGGATAGGGCGGGCAGTGGGGCTAGCTGGATTGCTCATGCATAGAGCCGGCGCGAACTTGATGGGCCAAATGGCCTCCTTCCATGCTGTACCCTTCTATGCTTCCTTCTATGATTGTCCAATTACTGTTTTGCCTACCAATTTTTGATTCCAATGCACCAGGGCAAGATCTCTTTTTAACTCACTGAAATTAACCCTCCTCCAGTTAAGCATTTTTATGTTTGATTGTTCCTTGTGCTTTTCCATAACTATTCTAAATCTAATGTTGTTGTGATCACTGTTCCCCAAATGCTCCCCCACTGAAACATGCTGCACCTGCCCCACTTCATTCCCCAGAACTAGATCCAACACTGCTTTCTTCCTGGTTGGGCTGGAAACACACTTCCAGAAAATTCTCTTGGATACATTTCAGGAATTCCTCCCCCTCTTTGCCTTTCACACTGTTAGTGTCCCAGTCTATAGTTCTTGCATCTTTCTGTAATTTGCCTGCAAATTTGCTCCTCTGTCTCCTTCCCACTATTTAGTGGCCTATAGTATACACCCAGTAGCGTAATAGTTCCTCTATTGTTCCTTAATTCTAACCAAATAGATTCTGTCTTTGATCCCTCAACGACATCATCCCGTTCCAGTGCTATAATAGTTTAAATGATCAATATTGCCAACCCCCCTCCTTTCTTTCCCGAGTACCTTGTAGCCAGGAATATTAAGTACCCAATCCTCCCCTTCTTTGAGCCAGGTCTCTGTCATTGTCACTGTATCACAGTCCCATGTGGCGACTTATGCCTGCAGCTCACCAACCTTATTTACCACACTACGTGCATTTACGCACATGCACTCCAATCTCATCTTAGACTGCCTCGCATTTGCCCCATTTGATCCCTCCTATTTCTGAACTATTTTTATTCTAGTGCTGTTTGTCTCTCCCAGTCTTCTAGGCACCTTGTTTCTCCTCTCTGTTTCATTCTGGTGCCCACCCCCTGTCAAATTAGTTTAAACCCTCCCCCACAGCACTGGTTAACCTCCCCACGAGGACATTGGTCCTAGCTCTGATGAGGTGCAACCCGTCCATCTTGAACAGATCCCTGCTGCCCCAGAAATCTGAAGCCCTCCCTCCTGCACTATTCCTCCAGCCATGCATTAACCTGTCTTATCCTGCTATTCCTATACTGCTATGTTCACTAGCACATGGCACTAGGAGTAGTCCAGAGATTACTACCTTTGATGTTCTGCTTTTTAACTTCCTCCCTAGCTCCTGAAACTCTTGACTGAGGACTGCAGGACCTCAACCATTTTCCTTCCTATGTCATTGGTTCCCACTCGGACCACAACTTCTGGCTGTTCCCCTTCCCCCCTCAAAATGTCCTGCATGCTCTCAATGATGTCCTTTACCCTTACACCAGGGAGGCAACACACCATGCGGGACTCACATCGGCGGTTGCAGAAACGCCTGTCTATCCCCCTGAGTATCGGATCCCCTATGACCACTGCATTCCTACACTTCGCTGTGCTCCCCGTGCAGTCCCCACAGTGCCATGCTCCTTTGAGGTGTCGTCACCCTCACCAGTACTCAATACTGAAAACCAGTTAGTGAGCAATGCACTCTCGGAAGATTCCTGCACTGCCTGCCTCTTTCTACCCTGTCAGGATTGACTGTCCTGAGCTCTCTGCGGCTGTGGGGTGACCACCTCCTGGTACATACTATCCAGGAAATTCTCAGCCTCCCTCTGAGCTTGAGGTTGAGCAGCCAGAGGCACTTGGTGCACACGTGGTCACCCAGGACACCTGAAGTGTCCTGGAGTTCAGACATGGCACAGGATTTCAGCTGTCCCTGCATTCTATTTAGAGTCTACTTCTATTAAATATATGTATGCTTTATTTTTTATCATATGTTTTATCTTAGTACCCCTTTGACTCCTATTTATTATTTCTTTAATGTTTATGTATACCAGTAATTTAATATAATTTCGGAGCCCTTTAGTGTTAGTATCCCCTACTTAGTTTATTTTATCCTCTTAGATATTTATCACGTAATTATTTATTTATTTATTTATTTAGCCTTTTTCAGATAGCTATTTCTTAATCAATGATAACTAACTGCAATTAATATTATTATAGAGTGCATACTAAATTGACTTACCTTAGCTTTCATGGGCTCCTCCGTTACGTCAACTGTGACATCACTTTTGCCCATTTTCTCAGTTTGTTTTCCCTGCTTTCCCAGCATCCTGCTACTGCTCTGCCGTGCTCTGGTTTAATTACTTGGGGCCGTTCCCAATGTGCTCCACCCTCACCCAATGTTCTGCTACTGCTCTGCCGTGCTCTGGTTTAATTACTTGGGGCCGTTCCCAATGTTGTGCTCCACCCTCACCCAACGTTCTGCTACTGCTCTGCCGTGCTCTGGTTTAATTACTTGGGGCCGTTCCCAATGTTGTGCTCCGCCCTCACCCAACGTTCTGCTACTGCTCTGCCGTGCTCCGGTTTAATTACTTGGGGCCGTTCCCAATGTTGTGCTCCGCCCTCACCCAACGTTCTGCTACTGTTCTGCCGTGCTCCGGTTTAATTACTTGAGGCCGTTCCCAATGTTGTGCTCCACCCTCACCCAACGTTCTGCTACTGCTCTGCCGTGCTCTGGTTTAATTACTTGAGGCCGTTCCCAATGTTGTGCTCCACCCTCACCCAACGTTCTGCTACTGCTCTGCCGTGCTCTGGTTTAATTACTTGGGGCCGTTCCCAATGTTGTGCTCCGCCCTCACCCAACGTTCTGCTACTGCTCTGCCGTGCTCTGGTTTAATTACTTGGGGCCGTTCCCAATGTTGTGCTCCGCCCTCACCCAACGTTCTGCTACTGCTCTGCCGTGCTCTGGTTTAATTACTTGGGGCCGTTCCCAATGTGCTCCACCCTCACCCAACGTTCTGCTACTGCTCTGCCGTGCTCCGGTTTAATTACTTGGGGCCGTTCCCAATGTTGTGCTCCGCCCTCACCCAACGTTCTGCTACTGCTCTGCCATGCTCCGGTTTAATTACTTGGGGCCGCTCCCATGGTGCTCCATGCTTAACCGATGCTCTCGAATTATAATTATATTTGTACAGTTAGGGGTGTGTCTCGGACACCGGGTGTTGGGGGGGTGTTGAAGGTCTGTTAAAATCAATTTTAAAAGACCTAAGTAACGTCTTATGATTACGTTAATTGCTCCGATAACTACCTGCCCACCTGCACTAATTAGAGACCCGACTCCAGTGATTAGGTTACTCGCACACATCCAAACGTGCCTCCGTTAAACGGCGGTTGCGGTTGCACTGGAAAATTTGTTTATTTTAACTTCTCCCAACCCACCTATTCTTGGGAGTTAAAATTTCCCCCTTGGACTCAGCTTATTCTAATCTTATCCTTTTTTAAATCCCAGCCTAAAATATAGTTTTACAAATAGGTTGTATTTTGCTCTGATTCATTGGGTTTGCCTGCTGTATATTTTGACAGGTTTGGTACAATTTCTGATTCCTTATAAATGGGAGTAGTGTTATTGCCAGTGATAAGCTGCTTTTCCATCTGACAGGAGTCCTACAGATACATTGCTGGCAAAGTGTCAATTTTCCCTCTTTCACAAACACTTGCTGTCTCTCACGCATTGACAGATGCGTCAACAAATCTCCTCAGTGGGACAGGTCCAGATGGGCAACTTGTTTTGTGCAAAATAAAAAATAAACTACCTGCTGTATACCAGTAACAATGATGCTACATGTGTCACCTTTCCATGTTAAAATTTTGCATCTAGTTGTAAGGAAAAATTAGAGCATTTGGGGAGGGCGTAGAAGTTAGAAATGTCCGATTACCAGTCGGTAAAATTATCCATATCTTTTGTAGTTTAGTAAAAATAATGTTTCTGAGGAGGCATTATGAATGCTCTTTGAGGAGTCAGAGATTTCATCAGGATGTGTAAAATTACATTTTTGTTTGCTTTGAATCAGTGTAATGTTAACATTAAAGTTCAATTTGTTGAAAGAAAGCCAACATAGTTTTCTTTTTTCACTGATACAGAAATACCACAATAATATTAATTTGCATGATTCCCAACAGGGTTAAGAAATGATTTCAAAAAGTTAGTTTAAAAAAGACACCCTCAAGCGAAGAGATGAAGGCTGATTGGTTAAAGAGGATATTCACTTCTTGACTTACTTCAATTTTTTTAACTTTTACAAAATAATAAATAGGCTATGGGCTCTAGTGCAGTATTATAGCTCTAGCATAATACCATTTTTTTTTATGGCTTTGGTTTTCAAACTTTTCTGTGCGGGGGATCCCCTGCAAATATTGGGCCAAATTTTGCTGAATAAATAACGGCATCTGAACGATGCAAGCAGTTATTAATGTGCAAATCAGCCAGCAACTTGTAACGAGGAAGAGATATCCCGTGAATTGTGAATCGCCACAAGTTGCTGGCCGATTTGCGCCGCTCCACCGTTAGCCTTAACGCGCTTAACCTCCCCAAGATTTTCATGAAGTTGCTGTATTTGCACGTTAATTGCCCATTAAATTCGTCACAGAAAGTTAAGTCTAGCAATCAACAGCGTAAATACCCTTTTAACGCTGTAATAATTGTTAATGACTGCCAATCAACCTCTGTTACCCAGAAAGTGAACAATTAATTATAAGTGTGGAGACTCATTCCTTCAGGTTGTGAATTGTTTTAGGAGATTTTAAAAATGTCAAATTTTAAATTTTTTTTCTTACTTTTCCTTTCTGTCTTTTTTTTTCCTCTCTCTCAATCCAATCTTTCTGTACCTGATTTGACATTGAATTCACCCACTCTAATTCACCCTCCTTCCTCTGTTTATTTCTCAATCCTTAAATCTCATTGGTTATGGCTATCGCATCTTTGAAAGTAGATAAATCGCCAGGCCCAGATGAAATGTATTCCAGGCTGCTAAGAGAAGCAAGGGAGGAAATGGTGGAGGCTCTGACCATCATTTTCCAATCCTCCCTGGCTATAGGCGTGGTGCTGAAGGATTGGAGGACTGCCACCGTTGTACTGTTGTTTAAAAAGGGAGAAAGAGATAGACCGAGTAATTATAAGCCAATCAGTCTAACCTCAGTGGTGGGCAAATAATTGGAATCGATTCTGATTGACAGCATAAATCGTCATTTAGAAAGGCACAGGTTAATCGAAGACAGTCAGCTTAGATTTGTTAAGGGAAGGTTGTGTCTGACTAATTTGATTGAATTTTTTGGGCAGGTAACAAGGAGGGTCGATGTGGGTAATGCGTTTGATGTAGTGTACATGGATTTTAGCAAGGCTTTGACAAGGTCCCACATGGCAGACTGGCCAAAAAAGTAAAAGCCCATGGGATCCAAGGGAAAGTGGCTAGTTGGATCCAAAATTGGCTTAGTGGCAGGGAGCAAAGGGTAATGGTTGATGGGTGTTTTTGCTTGAAGGCTGTTTCCAGTGGGGTCACGCAAGGCTCAGTACTAGGTCCCTTGCTTTTTGTGATATATATTAATGATTTGGACTTGAATGTGGGGGGCTTGATCAAGAAGTTTGCAGATGATACAAAAATTGGTCGTGTGGTTGATGGTGAGGAGGAAAGCTGTTGACTGCAGGAAGATATCAATGGACTGGAAAGGTGGGCAGAAAAGTGGCAAATGGAATTCAATCCATAGAAGTGTGAGGTCATGCATTTGGGGAGGGCAAACAAAGCAAGGGAGTACACAATAAATGGGAGGTGTAGAGGAACAAAGGGACCTTGGAGTGCATGTCCACAGATCCCTGAAGTTAGCAGGAAAGGTAGATAAGTTGGTTAAAAAGACATATGGGATATTTTCCTTTATTAGCCGAGGCATAGAATATAAGAGCAGGGAGGTTATGCCAGAACTGTATAAAACCTTGGTTAAGCCACAGCTTGAGTACTGCGTACAGTTCTGGTCACCACATTACAGGAAGGATGTGATTGCACGAGAGAGGATACATAGGAGATTTGAGAGTGTTGCCAGGGCTGGAGAATTTTAGCTATGAAAAAAAGATTGGATAGGCTGGGGTTGTTTTCTTTGGAACAAAGGAGGCTGAGGGGAGATTTAATTGAGGTGTATAAAATTATGACGGGACTAGATAGAGTGGATCGGGAGGACCTACTTCCCTTAGCAGAGTAGTCAGTGACCAAAGAGCTTAGATTTAAAGTAATTGGTAGAAGGATTAAACAGGAGCTGAGGAGAAATTTTTTCACCCAGAGGGTGGAGGGGGTCTGGAACTCACTGCCTGAAAGGGTGGTAGAGGCAGAAACCCTCAACTCATTTAAAAAGTACTTGGATGTGCACCTGAAGTGCCGTAACCTACAGGGCTACGGACCAAGAGCTGGAAAGCGGGATTAGGCTGGATAGCTCTATTTCGGCCGGCATGGACACGATGGGCTGAATGGCCTACTTCTGTGCCGTAACTTTCTATGATTCTATGGAGATACATGGTTTGTCCCTTCGTTCACCAAAGTCCCAGATGCCCTGTTTCCCTCGCTGCGCCATTATCAGCTCGCACTTCCAGAAAAGTTGTTGGCAAAAAATATTAATGTGCATAAACGAGTCTAACCAATGGGGCAAACCGTGAGTTTCGCCCACTGATACACTCTTGGGGCCCCTGTAATAACTGCCAAAATACAGTGTCAGCAATCCAAAAGAAAACAGTGCTATCATTGCAAAAAAGTTGATTAGTATACAGCAACAGAAATAACATGCTAGTATCGGAAAATTCAGAAATTTGATGGCAGATGGACATCTGATGACTTCAAAGAGCCCTTGAGATCCCCATGCAGACCCTCCAGGGTCTGGGGATCCTAATTTGAAAACCTATGTTTTATGGAACTACTTTAGGCTTCACGGTTTGCAATATGTGACTAGTTTGTACGCTACTTCTCTCACGCCTAGAATTTTCAATTGAAATTTGAATTGAATCCTGGACAAGATGGGTATAATTCCATCCAACACTCTCTTTTATCTCTTGAGTAACTCTTCATTGCCAAGTAACTCTTATGAGAAAACCAGATAGATTCTCTTCAGCTTCCTGATTGAGAGAAAACAGCCATTGGCTATGCAACTGTTAAAGTATGGATAATATACCAGTGACATTTTGGGTCAGAGAAATTAGTCCAAGTTGTAGAAATTCAAGAAATGAATAGATAAGATCACACAAACTCTCCTAAGCAGACAAGAAAAATGTAGAAACTATTGATAAGACACAACAGAGCAAGGATTAACTAACTGGAAGAATACTGTTCCATTCAGCTGATCTGAGTAGTCCTCAGGTCTAGGATGCTGCTTCTCAATGGACTGCAGAAACAGAGGATTTCTAATACCTTTGATTTAAGAAATCTGAATATTGTACTAAATTGGACAATCACCCTTGGTACTGTATTTTAGTATGGCCTTGTTTGTAATACTAATTTCTTGGGAGCACTTCTGTACTCATGTAACTTAATGTTTGCAGCACAAACTTACCTGGAGGCTAAGATAGTGACTCCAAAACAGAGTTTTTGAAGTAGGCTGGTCCTGGAACTGTGCCTGCTATTAAAAATTTCCAGAGGCCAACAATAATTCTTTAATATATTGATTTATAAAATGTTGTTAGTATTAGTATGTGTAGAATTTGGTTCATTAAGTCTTTCTCCCTCAGTCCATATGAGTCAGCATAAACATATGTGGTTAACATTTATTTAAAAGCTTATACAAGAACTATTTTCCTTTTCCTAATGTCAGCATGACTTAGCACGATTATATCAGGATCACTACGTCATTTGTAGTAATAATTCAGTAACCAAAACAGCCTTGTATGTTGTTTTCTTTTATTTCAGATGAGCAAAGCTGATTTGATTTGGATTTCCAATAGCCGTCTGCAATCCAGAAATAATTCCAGAGTGGTGCGGATAAAAGCACTGCCCACCTTGTAAGGTTTTATTCTTTTGTTGAAGAGGATATCCTCCAGATACAGCTGGAGTGAATCACACCAGGTTATGCTTTGTGGAGGTCACAAAGAGCCAAACTTCTTTTAAGATGTTGGCGTACAGCAATATCATGTGAATTCAAGTGAAGTCATGTGCAGTACAGAAGGGCTGCAGAGGTGTGACAGCATCCCTTGTTTATATCAATGCCCTCTTTTTAAAAAAGGAAAGTACAGTACTCTCATATGCATCTCCCACAATACCTGAGCATTTAGCAATATGGGAACATAGGAACAGGAGTAGGTCATTCAGCCCCTCGATCCTGTTCCGCCATTCAATTAGATCATGGCTGATCTGTATTTTAGCTCCATCTACCTGCCTTGGTTCCGTAACCCTTAATACCCTTGCCTAAAAAAATCTGTCAATCTCAGTTTTGAAATTTTCAATTGACCTAGCCTCAACAGCTATTGGGGGAAGAATGTTTGAGATTTCCACCACCCTTTGTGTGAAGAAATGCTTTCTGACATCACTCCTGAATGGCCTAGCTCTAATTTTAAGGTTATGCCCCTTTGTTCTGGACTCTCCCACCAGAGGAAATATCTACCCTATCAAATCCTTTAATCATCTTAAACGCCGCAATTAGATCACCCCTTAATCTTCTATATTCAAGGGAATACAAGCCTAGTCTATGCAACCTGTCCTCATAATTTAACCCTTTTAGCACCGGTATCATTCTGGTAAATCTACACTGCACCCCCTCCAAGGCCAGTGAGGGGCCTCCAATGCTTTCCTGAAGTGCAGTGCCCAGAACTGATTGCAGTACTCCAGATGTGGTCCAACCAGAGCTCTGTACAGTTGTAACATAACTTCCACCCCTTTGTATTCCAGCTCTCTCGAGATAAAGGCCAACATTCCATTAGCCTTTTAAATTATTTTTTGTACCTACCCACTAGCTTTTAGTGATTTCTGTACTTTCTCTGCTCATCCACAGTTCCTAGCTTCTCGCCATTTAGAAAATACTCTGATCTATCTTTCTTAGGTCCAAAGTGGATGACCTCACACTTTCCCACATTGAACTCTATCAACCTCAGTTCTGTCCACTCATTTAATCTATCATTATCACTTTGCAACTTTCTGCTTCCATCTATACTATTTACTGTGTCATCTAACTTAGCGGCATCAGCAAACTTGGATATTTTGTTCCTCCATCTAAGTCATAAATATAATGAAAAGCTGAGGCCCCAGTACAGATCCCTGGGGGACACCACTCGTCACATCCTGCCAATGTGAGTACATACCCATTATCCCTATTCTCTGTCTCCCACCTGCTAACCAATTCCCTATCCAAGCCAATAGGTTGCCTCCAACTCCATGCCATAAAATCAGACATTGGTGATTGTCCACCAGAAGATTCTCCCATTTAAACCAGACTTTATTACTTATAAATTAATTTCTGGAACATTTAATTTTTTATTAATAACTATGTTTGAACTATGGCCCATACTCACCATATGTTGTTTGAGCTGTCTTGCATCGCTCATTAACGTTACATCTTGGCTTACATCTTGAAAGTTCAACTGAACAAGAACAAAGTTATAAATTAGAAGTACAACCTCCAAAATATACCAATTCAATAAATGATCAGAAAGAAAGCTAAACATTTTAGTTCTGTGACTGGCTCCCTGTTAACATTTTTTAAAATGTCTCTAAAAGTATCATAATGCAGGAGAAAAACACATGAGAAGGTGCTTCAGCTCTGAGTACTCTTTAAATTTTATCCACAGCAATATTTGTAGAAAGAGAAATACAGAGACAATGATGAAAATGTATAAGGCAGTGGGAAAGAGAGGGAAAAAGTGGGAGACACAGAAGGCATAGGGAAAGAGGGAGCTAGAAAGAATTACAGTGTGGGAGAGAAACCAAGATAGGAAAAAAATCTTTAAAAATTTGTTTTTGAACAACACCAAAGGAGATCAACCAGTACATATCTTTGACCGTACCTGTTGTGATGAAATAAAACATAAAAGCAAAAAGAATTTATAAAAATGAAAACATAACTTGTTGGTCACCTTACCCACTGATATATTCAGCAGCTGAGAGAAAGCTGCAATGAGCACAATCTTTTATAACAGTAACTGCTGAATATATGAAGGTTAGTCAAGAATCAGAATATGTTACCAGTAAAATGCAAATGAGAATGAATGATAGAATAATAGAAATTAGCTGTTTACTTACTGTAAATAAGAAACCAGGTAATGAATTGTGTTAAATACCATCTTTTCATCTCTCACACATATACAAAAATCTATAGTGGTTGAATGAAGGTTTCCTTTCTCTATTATAAGTCTAAAACCCAAAAAAGAAAATCCTACAAGTCTTTGACATATTGTGGCCCATACACTAAGTTACCATCATTTGGTCTTGCACAAAGCTATGTTTATGGCTAGTTTTCCCCTAAATTGCTCTAGAATTAGTCCGATTACCATGCTTTTTCCCCATAGCCCTGTAATTTTTTTCCAATTCCCTTTTGAAAGTTACTGTTGAATCTGCTTCCACCACCCTTTCAGGCAGTGCATTCCAGATCATAACAACTCGCTGCGTAAAAAAAAAAGTTTCCTCATGTTGCCTCTGGCTCTTTTGCCAATCACCTTAATTCTATGTCCTCTAGTTACTGACCTTTCTGCCATTGGAAACAGTTTCTCCTTATTTACTCTATTAAAACCATTCATGATCTTGAACACCTCTATGAAATCTCCTCTTAACCTTCTCTGCTCTAAGGAGAACAACCCCAGCTTCTCCAGTATCTCCACATAACTGAAGTCCCTCATCCCTATTAAATCTCTTCTGCACCCTCTCTAAGGCCTTGACATCCTTCCTAAAGTGTGGAACCCAAAATGAACACAGAACTCCAGCTGAGGCCTAACTGGTGTTTTATAAATTGTAAACAATTTTACAACACCAAGTTATAGTCCAACGATTTTATTTTTAATCCCACAAGCTTTCGGGGGCTTTCCCCTTCCTCAGGCGTGTTTTATAAAGGTTTAGCATAACTTCCTTGTTTTTGTACTCTATGGGAGTGATTTTAAACCCAAGAACGGGTGGGTTGGGGGCGGGTGGGAGTTGAAAATAATTGTTTTTTTGGGTCACAACCACAAAATTTTTGGACTTTGCATTCCCAGTGGGAAGCCTGTACTTTTACGTGCCGACGTTAAACCTGGAAATAAAGCTGGGTTGCGGTCGCGACCCAAAAAACAACTATTTTCAACTCCCACCTGCCCCAGCCCACCCGTTCTTAGGGTTTAAAGCCCAGGATCCCATGTGCTTTTTTAACAGCCTTCTCTACTTGTCCTGACACCATTCTTGGCCTTATTATCTCCAGTGGGACTTTCACATCTCCTCCTCAATAAAAACTGTCTCCAACAAGTTTGGTTTCCTTTTTCACACCAAAAACATATCCCTCAACGACTCATAACTCTCTATAAAGCTCAAATCTGTCCAGACCCTCTCCAGATATGGCAGATCTTTTAACTTCTCACACACTCAAAGACAAGGTGCAAGAAACAGCTTGTCAGAAAATCTGTTGTGATCATTCTCTATTCTCGCCATTCTTTCTATTTTACTAATATTACTGTGATCACTGCTTTCCTTCTTAACCTTTCTAAACTGCAAATGTGCCAGTTCTACTCTTCCAAGTGCAGCAGGACAAGAAGGCATAGGTCCAAAGTTGTAATGGACAAATTTGGACCAGATTCCAGGAAGTTTTTCTTGATCCAGAAGGTGGTCAACAGCTTAAACAGGTGTGAGGGTGGTAGTCGAGGCTATTCATTTAATAGCGATATGATACTGCTGATATTCCAGAGCGGTCTTTCTTCATCCAAATCTAACTAACATTGCAATAAGATGAAAGTCGCCCATGTCTGCTAACTGTAAGCATTCCATATGAAGTTTTAATCCATTGTCTAGTGGAGAAGAACCCACAGCAGAAAACAGGACAATCTCACTCTGGGAAGCTACAAGATGGGAAAGAGAAAATGCACACTGATGCAACTGGCATTGTTCTTCTAATGTTAGGATTACAGGAAGAGTAGGAAGAATTTACTCTGAATCGAACCTATGCTGTAATGTGACCTTACAACACCAGGTTATAGTCCAACAAATTTATTTTAAAATCACAAGCTTTCGAAGGGGATAATCTCCGAAAGCTTGTGATTTTAAAATAAATTTGTTGGACTATAACCTGGTGTTGTAAGATTCCTTACATTTGTCCACCCCAGTCCATCACCAGCATCTCCACATCATAATGTGACCTGGAATTGTTTAATGTGGACGACTGGATCTCCCATGGCTTTGCCCACAGAAATTCAGGACGAAACGAATTTCCCTCAGTGTCTCAGTGATCCTGCGGGTATAGGTATGGAATCTGCAGTTTCTGAAGCCGCATCTAGTGATAGAAACGTGCAGCTGCAGACGTGACTGTGTGACCTTATAATGGGAAAAGCCTATTGTGATGCAAAAATAAGAAGTGCACAGCACGCATAGCAAATTATTATATTACTAGTTGATCTCCCGTGGCTTTGGACATGGGAACTCAAGACCAAGTGTAGTCTTCAGGTGAAGCAGGGTTTGTCGGCAGGGAATAATTAGACCATGCCACACATTTGTCCATATTTTTGTATTTCCATTTTTTAAAATTCCTATCTCCACATTTACAGTGGAAACTGCCTTACCTATTGAAATAAGCGGTTTGTTTTGTTTTCAGCGGGGAATCCTGAATAGACTGCGGATAGGAATTGGTGCAAAGGTCGGGCACGCTAGAAAGAAAACAAAAACAAAACCGCGTTTCAAATTAGACGGCTGTTGAGCGGAGATAATTTTTTTTGAAAAGCAGAGACCAGGCGGTGCGGATGGTAACACCCTCAAAACCCTGGCAAGCTGACAGCGACCGCCATTGTTAATGTTGTTGTCAGGAAAGTGCTGAGTCACCGGGCGCGTGACGTTAACGGTCGCGCTCGAGCCAGCGGGCAGCGGGGGGGGGGGGGGGGGGGTGGGGGGGGGGGAGGAGTGAGAAGGAAAAGGGGCGGGGCAGGGGGCCGCATTGGGTCACGTGGCGTTGAGCAGTTGCGCTCGAGCCAGCCCGGAGGGACCGGGGGGGCTGGAGGGAGGAGAGAGAAGGAAAAGAGGCGGGGCAGGGGGCCGTATTGGGTCACGTGGCGTTGAGCAGTTGCGCTCGAGCCGGCCCGAGGGACAGGGATTGAAAAGGGGCGGGGCGGGGCAGGGGCCGTATTGGGTCACGTGGCGTTGAGCAGTTGAGCTCGAGCCGGCCCGGGGGTCGGGGGCTTGGTGGGAGGAGGAGGAGGAGATGTCAGGAATCTTACAACCACCAGCTTACAGTCCAACAGTTTTAAAACTGTTGGACTATAACCTGGTGGTTGTAAGATTCCTTACATTTTGTCCACCCCAGCCCATCAGCGGCACCTCCACATCGTGGGAGGAGAGAGAGACTGAAAAGGGGGGCGGGGGCCGCATTGGGTCACGTGGTGTTGAGCAGTTGCGCTCGAGCCGGCCCGGGTGGATGGACCGGTGGGAGGAGAGAGAGAGACTGAAAAAAGGGGCGGGGTAGCATTGTGTTACGTGACGTCAACGGTCGGGCTCGAGCTCGCTATCTAGCGGGCCACGTGATGTGGGATGCTGCGGGGTCGCGGCAAAGTTTGTGAAGAGCGGAGAAGCGCCGCATAGAGGGAGAGGGAGAGAGGGAGAGAGGGAGGCAGCGGCAGCCGTCGTATGTGCAGGGAGTGAGAGAGCTGGGCACTAGACACACGCCCCCAGGCGGAGGGTAGCAATCAAGGCTCCGCAGTCACGCTCCGTAAGGATCAATCGCGTGCGATTCCTTTTTCGCGTTAGCGGAGCAGCTCTCTTCCCCCCCCCCCCCCCCCCCGCCCCCGCCCCCGCCAACCTCCTCCGTCTCCTGCCCCCCCCCCCCCCCCCCGCCGGGACCATCGAGCTACCGTCACTGAGCCGCGGCCCTCACCGAGCCGGCCGGCCGGCGAGCGAGCGCTGTTCATTGATTAGTGAGGTTTTTTTTTTGTGTGGGGAGGGGGGATTTAAAAAAAAAAATTCTCTCCTCTATCTCGGGGCTCAGCCTGATCTGGGAAACGCGGTGAGTGTTGCCTGAGGTGGGTGGGTGGGTGGGTGAGCGGGGGGGGCCACGGTCAAGGTCTCCCTGAGCGGGGGGGGGGGGCGATTGAAGTCCAAAACAAAAAAAAAAATTATATAGACACTCCTGAGGAAGGACCTTTTACACATCTGTAAGAAACAGTTATTAACCTCTTGGGTGTTTCTCTCATTCTCTTTCTCCCCCCCCCCCCCCTCCAACCTTCCAGTCGGTGGTTATGGGTCTGCTGTCGGAGGGTTCGCCATTGAACTGGGAAGAGACGAAGAGATACGCTGATCACGTTCGCAAGCACGGCATCATCCAGTTCCTCAACATCTACAATAAAGTCAAGGACCGGCAGAAGGACGTGCTGAAATGGGGGGACGAGGTAAGGGAACAAAAACGCGCAGTGCAGGCTGCTGAAATGTCTGTTGCTAATCCCCATATGATCTGTGACCGCCGCGGTTGACTTTTAATCATGTGTCGTGTTCTTTCCTCTGCAAGTATCTCTTCCTGCATCTAAAATCTGTAAAATTGAGAGATAAAACGGCAACTGCTGAAATAGATTGTTCTAGAAGTGGTTACTCGGCACCTGAAAGAGAACAGTTAATACTTCAGGCTTGACAACCTATTGGATCACACGTAAAAGACATGCACTAACAACACTAACCTGTCTTTTGCTTTCAGAGCCTGACTAGTATCATAGGTATAGCACAGGAGGAGGCCGTTTGGCCCATTGCACCTGTGCCGGCTCTTTGAAAGAGCCATCCAATTAGTCCTATACCCCTGCTCTTTCCACATAGCCCTGTAAATTTTTCCCTTCAAGTATTTATCCAATTCCCTTTTGAAAGTTACTATTGAATCTGGTTCCACCACCCTTTCAAGCAGATCATTACAACTTGCTCCATTTAAAAAATGTTTCCTCATGTTGCCTGTGGCTCGTTTGCTGGTCACCTTAAATCTGTGTCCTCTGGTTACTGACCTTTCTGCCATTGGGAACAGTTTTTCCTTATTTACACTCAACCGTTCATGATTTTGAACATTTCTATCGAATCTCTGTTTAACGTCCTCTGTTCTAAGGAGAACAACCCCAGCTTCTCCAGTCTTTTTTATTCGTTCATGGGATGTGGGTGTCGCTGGTGAGGACGACATTTATTGCCCATCCCTAATTGCCCTTGAGAAGGTGGTGGTGAGCCGTCTTCTTGAACCGCTGCATTGTGTGGTGAAGGTTCTCCCACAGTGCTGTTAGGAAGGGAGTTCTACGATTTTGACCCAACGGTGATATATTTCCAGGTCGGGATGGTGTGTGACTTGAAGGGGAACGTGCAGGTGTTGTTCCCATGTACCTGCTGCTCTTGTCCTTCTAGGTGGTAGAAGTCGTGGGTTTGGGAGGTGCTGTCGAAGAAGCCTTGGCGAGTTGCTGCAGTGCATCATGTGGATGGTACACATTGCAGCCACTGTGTGCCGGTGGTGAAGGGAGTGCATGTTTAGGGTGGTGGATGGGGTGCCAATCAAGCGGGCTGCTTTGACCTGGATGGTGTCGAGCTTCTTGAGTGTTGTTGGAGCTGCACTCATCCAGGCAAGTGGAGAGTATTCCATCACACTCCTGACTTGTGCCTTGTAGATGGTGGAAAGGCTTTGGGGAGTCAGGTAGTGAGTCACTCGCTGTAGAATACCCAGCCTCTGACCTGCCCTTGCAGCCACAATATTTATATGGCTGGTCCAGTTAAGTTTCTGGTCAAGTGACCCCCAGGATGTTGATGGTGGGGGATTCGGCGTTGATAATGCTGTTGAATGTCAAGGGGAGGTGGTTAGACACTTTTGTTGGAGATGGTCATTGCCTGGCACTTGTCTGGCGCGAATGTCACTTGCCACTTATGAGCCCAAACCTGGATGTTGTCCAGGTCTTGTTGCATGTGGGCTCGGACTGCTTCATTATTTGAGGGGTTGCGAATGGAACTGAACACTGTGCAATCATCAGCGAACATCCCCATTTCTGACCTTATGATAGAGGGAAGGTCATTGATGAAGCATTTACACTTGCAAAATCTATTTCAGATTCTGCGTTTGCACCCACTGGGACTAGCTGCAGAGAATTTGCCACAATATTTAGGGAAACAAATTGCTTGAGAAAACATGGCTACCAAGAAGACTGCTTCTCAGGCATCCAGAAAACATATATCCATCAATAATATATGTAAAGCTACCACACGCAGTAACTCCTATCGGTTTACCAAACAACTGCTTAGACTTAGCAGCTGCAGAAAACACCAATAGATTTGTCCTGGTAGATGCGTTCAGTGTCGGTGTCCATCTCCTCCTCGTCAGTGCAGTACAGAGGCCCCATCCTGCCCTCTCAGATGGGTGTAAAAGATTCCATTGCACCATACAAAGAGCAGGTGAGTTCTCCCCGATGTCCTGGTCAATATTTAACCCTCAATTAACATCACTAAAACAGATTGTCTAGTCTTGTCTTATTGCTGTTTGTTTGTGGGACCTTGCTGCGTGTAAATTGGCTGCCACGTTTCCTGCATTACATTTGCCATAAAGGATGTCAGTTAATTGAGGCTTTGCTAACAGTTGTAAAATTTGCTTTGGGTAACCACCTTTAGCTGTTACACAGATAATTTACAAGATTAGGAATCTTTGTCTCTATTAATAAAGCCCAAGATTCCGAATCTTGTAAATTATCTGTGACAGATCTATTGGTGTTTTCTGCAGCTGCTAAGTCTAAGCAGTTGTTTGGTAAACCGATAGGAGTTACTGCGTGTGGTAGCTTTACATATATTATTGATGGATATATGTTTTCTGGATGCCTGAGAAGCAGTCTTCTTGGTAGTATTTGACTAAACCACTGGATTTCCTGCCAGGGAGGTATTGACAATAGAGAATATATCCTGCTATCCATCTTGCAGGTCTTTGCTTGGAACTTGGTCTGTCTTGGTTCTTGTGACCATATGTGACAAGATGGTTGACATGTCTGCTAAAGTAATTTGGTACACTGTATACAACATCAGGACTTTATGGTGTGCCAGTTAGTATTGAAGAGCTGGGCAATGAGTAAACCTGTTAACATGGCGAGTGGTTTTCTCAAGCAATTTGTTTCCCTAAATATTGTGGCAAATTCTCTGCAGCTAGTCCCAGTGGGTGCAAATGCAGAATCCGAAATGGATTTCACAAGTGTAAATGCTTCATCAATGACCTTCCCTCTATCATAAAGTCAGAAATGGGCATGTTCGCTGATGATTGCGCAGTGTTCAGTTCCATTCCCAACCCCTCAGATAATGAAGCAGTCCGCGCCCACGTGCAACAAGACCTGGACAACATCCAGGCTTGGGCTGATAAGTGGCAAGTAACATTCGTGCCAGGCAATGACCATCTCCTCCAACAAGAGAGAGTCTAACCACACCCCCTTGACATTCAACGTCATTATCAGCGTCAAATCCCCCACCATCAACATCCTGGGGGGTCACCATTGACCAGAAACTTAACTGGACCAGCCACATAAATACTGTGGCTACAAGAGCAGGTCAGAGGCTGGGTATTCTGCGGCGAGTGACTCACCTCCTGACTCCCCAAAGCCTTTCCACCATCTACAAGGCACAAGTCAGGAGTGTGATGGAATACTCTCCACTTGCCTGGATGAGTGCAGCTCCAACAACACTCAAGAAGCTCAACACCATCCAGGACAAAGCAGCCCGCTTGATTGGCACCCCATCCACCACCCTTAAACATTCACTCCCTTCACCACCGGTGCACTGTGGCTGCAATGTGTACCATCCACAGGATGCAGTGCAGCAACTCGCCAAGGCATCTTCGACAGCCCCTCCCAAACCCACGACCTCTACCACCTAGAAGGACAAGAGCAGCAGGCACATGGGAACAACACCACCTGCACATTCCCCCTTCAAGTCACACACCGTCCCGACTTGGAAATATATCGCAGTTCCTTCATCGTCGCTGGGTCAAAACCCTGGAACTCCCTTCCTAACAGCACTGTGGGAGAACCTTCATCACACAGACTGCAGAGGTTCAAGATGGCAGCTCACCACCACCTTCTCCAGGGCAATTAGGGATGGGCAATAAATGCTGGCCTCGCCAGCGACACCCACATCCCATCAGCGAAATTTTAAAAATATTTTGTGCTTCAGAGACATGTCTACAGTAGCTATGAAAGGCACTATTACATTTAGAACAGCAATTGTTTTGTGGCTAGTGGAGAACCTGCTGCTGAACAATATTGTGGCGTTGTTAGATCTTAAACAATGACAAAACAAATTATCAAGACAGTGCGAGGCAGTGGTATCAAGTAATGCAGAGCTTTAACCACGACAACAGAATAACTTAAGTGGTGCTCGTTGTTGCAGAGGTGTCAACCCAAGCAGAAAAAGCAAGTTTACCAGCCACAAATGGGGACCAGATGAGCCATAGTGTGCTCAGTTATGGTTTTCTTTTGAAAACTAAGAACAAATATAATCTAAAAGAATGATAGAACTGGAGAAACAGCAAGTACTGTAATCTGATGAGAAAAAGGAAATTTACTCAAGTTGGAATTATAGAATGCGACATGGAGTGAAGAATGTTATATCTGTCTGCACGAAACAAGCTGCCGCTCAATTACATAATCTTGCCTTTTTATATGGTGTGTGGGGAAACCACGTGGGTTGACTTCGCCCATTAAAATGTATGGTCAACATTACTTGAGGGTGTTGCTGTCTGGTGTGGTTTTCCCGGAACAGTTGATAACCCCACTGTGATGTTTGGATGATGCTTTATATACGAAGTATGTAATCTTTTTTTCCCTGTAATTAGATTAGCTGTTTTAACAAAAGTTAATATGGAGGGGGGAAAAAAAGTTGTTAAAAGAAAAAGGTAAGAACATTTTTTTAAAGACAGGGCTACTTTTCTGGAAAAGTGCTTGGAAATTGTTTTTGAAGTGTGCTGTTATAGGCACTGAGGCTGGTTGAAAACAGCCCATTGAGACAATAATTGGCCTTTAATTCCTGGTCAGATGTTTTATTTAAATAAAGTATGTTGTATTGTGGACATTAATTTATTGGTGAACACCGATTAGAGACTTGCAAAACCACAATTGTTTTTCACTAGGCGGGGGCGGGGGGGAAATACAATTAAAGAGTACGTTGTCCCATTAAAATCAGCATAGATGTAAGCAGGTTCTTCAGCTTGGACTGTGATAACAGAACTAAACATGAGTGGAACATTAGCAAACTTAGTACTGAGGAAAATTGCAGAATTTTTTTTTATTCGTTCTATGGAATGTGGGCGTCGCTGGCAAGGCCAGCATTTATTGCCCATCCCATGCTGAGATGGATTTGAATGTGTGGGTGGTGGGAAATTGTCTGTAAATGGGTGAAGGGGTTTAATTGTGGTGTCCCACAGGGCTATGTTTTGGGACTGATGCTGTGTGTGTTGCAGTTTGATGTAGATAAGTGTAAACTCACTGATGGAACTGGGGCTCTTCTCATTGGAGAGGAGAAAACTTGGGGAACAGAAGTATAATGGAGCTTTTCAAATTGAAGCTCAAGGAAATAAAAAGGATCTTGTTACATTAGTAGGGGTGTATTACAGACCTCAATTGTAGAAAGGAAATTTGCAGTCAGATTAGAGATGAATAGGAACAAAATTATTATCCTGCGAGATTTTAATTATAGGAACAGGGGGTGAGTAAATGGAGAAAAGAGAATGGAATACCTAAAATGTGTACAAGACTTCTTCCTCAAGTGGTATGTTAGTACGCCTACAAGCGTGGAAGCATTGCTGGATCAGGTTGAGCTAAATGTGGATGAGCACTTTGGGAGTAGTGATCATAATATAGTCAGGTTTAACATCCAAATAGAAAGGGAAAATGTCAGTACAAAAACTAGAGCACAGATTGGATTAGGGATGATTGAGCTAGGTGAGGTGAAAAGAGAAACTGGCACATTGACTGCAGAGCAAGTGTGTGGGGTGTTCTAAAGAGATTGCAAAGGTACAGAAAAGTATACTCCATTTAGAAAAAGGGAAACTCTGTTTTTGGATACTACAGATAAATTGAGGTTGGGCACCAATTTAAATCGGAGGGCCTATGAGGACTATAAGAATTTATATAGCATTTAAAAATATTTCATTGGCTGTGGAATGCTTTGGGATGTCCTGAGGTCAAGAAAAGTGCTATATAAATGCAATTCTTTTCTTCCATTTTTTTATATAAAGGTGAATTCTTAACACTTTTTAGTGAGATGAGGCCACATAAACATTGTTAAACTGCTTTATTAAAACATCAAGTGAACATATAGAGCAACAGATGTAATCAAATCTTGTTTTGATGAGTGACATTCTTTTGCTAGGCCAGCCTTCCTTCCCGTAACTAATCAATTAGCTGGCTGATTACCCTTGACTTTTTTTTGTTGTCACAGAAATTAGAAGGGCTGACTTCCCCATTCAGTGATTTGTTATTTCAGTTGGCCTGTTAATAAAATCAGCTACCTCCTTTTCTATTCCTTCTTTACTTCCCCCCCCCCCCCCATTCTTTTCAAGTAGTGGCCCTTCCTGACTTGGAGACAAATGGCTCTCTCTCTGTTTTGAAGTAGACTGAACTGCAATATTCCACCAACTGGTTTGTCTAGCCTTAATCCACATTTTCAGTGCTTGCAAGTTGTGACTTATTTTGAACTTGCCAATTACGATGCTTTTGAACTCTTACGCATAACTTAATCCCAAATCATTACTGTGGAGAATAAATCAAAATTCCTGAAACGTGACAGCTGCATTACCTTAAATTTTTCATAACTGGCAGATATCTGCTTAAACATGGACTATTATACAGGAATAGCTTTGTAAGTTGTAATCTTCTTGTGCAAAGTAATGATCTCCAGCATTTCTTGCATAATCAGTTTGAGGATCAAACTGCTTGAACAAATTTTAAATTGCTGATGTTTCAGAATTTTCTTTTCAAGTTCTTGCAATATCGTGTTTAGTTTTCCAGTAATAAAACTTTGCCATATCATTAAAATCTTCAGTGTCAGATCAATTCTTAAACTGAGCGGGTTATGCAAGTGTAATGTGGTATACTTTTACACATTAGGAGTTAATTGTTAAATATGCTAAATGTATTACATTATTTTGACTGACTTTCCAAATTTCAGGATTTAGCTAGAATCTTTCAGCACAGAAGGAAGCCGTTCAGCCCACCATGTCTGTGCTGATTCTTTAAAAAGCTATCATATTAGTCCCTCTCCCCAGCTCTTTCCCCACAACTCTGCACATTTTTCTGTTTCAAATATATATCCAATTTCCTTTTGGTAGTTACTATTGAATCTGCTTTTAAGCAGTGCATTGCAGATCATAACTGTGTTTAAAAACAATAGTTCATCTTCTCTCTGGTTCTTTTGCCAATTATCTTAAGTCTGTGTCCTCTGGTTACTGACCCACCCGCCAATGGAAATTATTTCTCATTTATTCTATCAAAACCTATTCAATCTCCCCTTAACCCTCTCTGCTCTAAGGAGAACAATCTCAGCTTCTCTAGTGTCTCCACATAAGTTCGTCATTCCTAGTATCATTCTGGTAAATCTTCTCCAAGGCCTTGACACCCTAAAGTGTGTTTCCCAGAATTAGAAAAAATACTCTAGCTGAGGCCTAGCCAGTGATTTATAAACCTTTAGCATAACTTCCTTGCTTTTGTATATGCCTCTATTTATAAAGCCCAGGATCTTGTATACTTTTTAACAGCTGTAGTAACTTGTCCTGACACCTTCAAAGATTTGTGTATGTGAACCCCCAGGTCTTTCTCTTCCTGCAACCCCTTTAAAATTGTACCATTTAATTTATATTGCCTCTCCTCATTCTTCCTTCCAAAAGGCATCACTTCATACTTCTCTGCATTAAATTTCATCTGCCATGTGTCTGCCTATTTCACCCATCTGTCTATGCCCCCCCCCCGCCCCCCGGTCTGTTGTTATCCTCCAAACTGTTTACTACATTTCCAAGTTTTGTGGCATCTGCTGACTTTGAAATTGTGCCCCCCTATTGCCAATTCCAGGTCATTAATATACATGAAAAATACTGACGCCTGGGGGATACCACTGTATACTTCCCTGAGAAACAACCGTTCACCCAATTTTGTATCTCTTCTGCCACTGTCCCTTTATCCCATGGGCTTCAATTTTGCTAATAAGTATTATGTGGCACTTTTGAAAGTAAATATACATACCATTAACTGCACTACCTTCATCAACTCTGTAATTTTGATAAGGAATTCAAACTACTACATAATCAATTTTGTACATAGAAATACATAGTTACAACACAAACAGGCCATTATGCCCAACAAGTCCATGTTGGCATTTACCCTCTACGTGAGCAAATAGTTCTAATCACATTTACCCACCCTGTTCCCATATCACTTCAACACCTTTTCCTTAATCCACCTAACTAATCTGATCTTGAATTTTGACATAGTGTCTGCCTTAACCACTAACGCAGAAAGTGAATTCCACAGCCTCACAATTCTGTGTAAAGAAGCCTCCTGCCTTTTGTACTAAATCTTTTGTATTTAATGTTCTATTTATGGCCCCTTGTTTTTGACCCCTCAACTACTGGCCATCCTTTCATAATTTAAAAAACTTCTTTTACATCACTCGATAATCTGTGCTGTTCTAACAAAAAAAGACCCAACTTTCCAAGTCTTGATATTTGTATTTCATAGCAGGCATCCATCCAAGTGATTCTGCATTCTACCCTCCAAAAGGTCCAATATCCTTCCTATAGTGTGGAGCCCAATACTAAACACATTACTCTAACTATCTTAAGGTCTTGGATAGGTTCTTTACCTCTTGAGATAAAACCTAGAACGCTATTAGCTTTTTATAGCCTTATCAACCTGGGATACAGCCTTTAATATTCCGTAAACCTGTACCCCCAAGTTCCTCTGCTCTTCCACAGCATGAGCCTAATGTCATTCAAAGCATAATTACTGCTGCTTTTTTTACCAAAACGCATTGCCTCATTGAATTCCACCTACCACCGTTTAACCTATTCCCCCATCTTGTCAATATCCTCTGTTTCCTTGGGTCTGCTAAAGAATTGACATACCACCTATTTTGGTATTATGCAAATTTTGACACCACTCCCTATATCGAAATCATTGATTTACACAGTGAACAGAATTGCTTTTATGTGATTTTGGTTTTGCAAATGCATTTGCAGAAAATTGCTGCATGGATTATGCAACATGCTTGTGAAATGTTATTGCTCCCCAATACTTTAACTGTTCAGCAAAGGCAGCATTTTCATTGTAAAATAATTCATAACATGACATCCAACATTTTCAAATTTAAGTTGTGGGATGCAGTCTTCTACAAATTGATTTACACCTCAGACACCAAATACCTTATTGGCATATTTGGTCTTTTGGTGACTTATGAAAAGGTTTCATACTAGAACCAAAATTTGTCATCAGTGTGCTCTCTAGCACATTAGTGGAGCAACATTGTGGGGTACAGAAGTACTGTCTACAGTTGCCTGTGCAACAAGCTTCTAATTTCAGCTGGGCAACTGGGAGCAGGGAGAACTACCCTGGTCACTGTTGGCTTGTTGGATTCTTCAGTATTTGCCTACTTATCAAAGGAGTAATGCTGCGACTTGGAACTCTGATTGATGCAATCTGCGACATTGCTGTGCAAGTCCCTTTTTACCCCCCCCCCCTTTCCTGATTAAGGTTTTGCTCTTTGCGATATAGTTCCATGGGTACCGGTCACACTCTGGTATCTTGACCAAGTGGCCATTATTCATGTGACTATTGACTTAGTGTTGGCTGGCTATTTGAGTGGGGGTGGGGGAAAGAACCACAGCTGACTGTGTCTTCCACCTGATGTGCTCATGATCTATTTCTAACCAGGATGACTAGATGTGGGAACTGGAGTGAATTTTCTCTTTAATCCTAACCCGGGGTGCCAAAACAGTGGTAGTACTCATGCCTCTGAGTCAGAAGTCATGGGTTCAAGTCCCACTCTAGAAACCTAAGCACATAATCCATGCTGATACTCCAGTGCAGTACTGAGGGAATGCTGCACTGATTGAGGTGCCGTCTTTCGGATGAGACATTAAACTTATGTTTGCCCCCTCGGGTGGTCATAAAAGATCCTGTGGCACTGTTTGGAGAAGAGCAGGAAAGTTCTACCTGTGTCCCAGCCAATACTTATCCCTCAACCAACATAACTAAAACAGATTATCTGGTCATTTATTTCATTGCTGTTTGTAGGACCATGCTGTGTGCAACTTGACTGCCAAGTTTTCTACACTACAACAGTGACTACACTTCACAAGAACTTCATTGGATGTAAAACGCTTTGGGACGTCCTGAGTTCATGAAAGGAGTTCTATAAATGCAAGTCTCTTTCTCTCCAAGTTGGTTGACTACAGTAGCACAGATTGGAGATTGAATCAGTGTTCCTCCTGGTCTGTGTGGCTCAAGGATTACAGGATAAATTTTGCTGGGCCGTTGGGAAACTGACTTTTTGATGGACTAATGAATTTACACATGAATGAACTTTTATCTGGAAACGTATTGCTGCAGCTGACTTCCTCCCCACTAGGAACAGCTACTGTGTCGGTGTAATCACTTCAAAACTTCATGTATTTAGAAAAATTTGACCAACTGCAGGACATGTAATTAATATAAAACTGGAATGAGAAAAGGAAACTTAGCCCATCAACTCATTTCTTTCCATAAACTCTGTACAATACCATTGCTCAATTTATCTCCTAAGGGAAGTGACAACTTAAAATTTCCAAGATAAAACTAAACAAAATTTCATTACTTTGCCCACTTTCCAAGTTTAACCCGCAAAGCTCCAATATTGTTTTAAGATTGCAACCTGTTGTCATAATCTGTATTCCATAGGTGTCTTTTCCATGATCTTGGTAGCAAAAAAAAACCAATGTGTTGAATGTGGTATTGGATTATTCTTCAACCCCATTCATGAACTAGATAATAACATTTGCAGATTTGCAAATTTGTCATGAGACTTGTTTCAGTGTACTACTTTCAACTGGACATAGGATCTGATACAGTATATAATGGGCCAGAATTTGTTGTAGCAGGGCATCTGTTAGACTTCAGCTCAAAAAATTATTGCCCACAGTTGCTGGAAGTGAGTTGATAACAGTGCAGCAAGGGAATCAGGGCATCTGGGACCGGAGTGAACAAGGTATCTCCTTATCCAATGAGATTGAAGGATTAAGAAATAAACAGCAGAAGGACTGAGAAGGAGCATGAATTAAAGAGGTTGAATTCAATGTCAAATCAGCTACAAAGAGAAATAAAGGGAAAGATCAGATTAAGAGGGAAAAAAAGTCAAAAGTTTTTGTTAAAAAAAATAAATTTGACATTATTAAAATCTCCCCAAAAATGTCAACCTGAAGGAATTGGACTCCACTCTTATACTGGTTTATTTTAGTGCCAGAGAGGTTGATTGGCAGTCATTAACACTTATGTTAAGGATGCTTATGCTTGTAATTACTAGCCCTAAATATCTGGTGGGTTTAGTTTGTGTCGACTGTGCAAATGCAGCAACTTCATGGCATTCGATGCATGTCAGTGGTGAGGCAGACAGCAAAATGCTGTTTTTGTGGACTGGTGCATCTTGGACAGCAACTTTTGGATATTCAAATTTAACTGTGCATCTGCTTCTTGCCATAAGTTGCTGTACCATTTATGCAGAAATAAAGGAGAGCCCCATTAGCCTCGCTGTTATTTTGTCAGCAAAATCTGGCCCAATGTTTTCTTCTCTGTTGACTGAATCTAAGGTGCTTAAACTTGATGACACTACTTATCCAATTCAAGAAGTATTTGTAATGGGCAAAACAGATGAAATGCATTATATGAAAAACAATTGGAACTTTTTTCATGGCAAATTTCCCTCCCCCACTCCCGCCCCACTTGTAGCCACACTTTCAGAAAAATGTATCTATGCATGACCATCTCATTGAATTGAGTATCCCTTGAAAAAGAAAAATGGCTAACCATAGATGGTCAGCACCTTTTTCCTAAATTGGAAAGAAGGATTGCTGGTTTGGACCACTGAGATGGCAACAAGGAGTCCAGAACTGAAGCTATAAGTCTGGAAGGTTGTGTCACTTAAAGCATCCACAGACTGGGGGGTAGGGGGGAAATTCTGTAGTGATATGACCTGTAGTAAGTGGCACACTAGCATTACATAAAAACTGCCCATTGATTTTGAAGATTGACTAACCTAGTTTCAATGCTTCTGATTGAAGCAGCACAAAGAGAGCACAACAGAAAATAGGAATAGGCCATTCGGCCCTTCGAGCCTGCTCCGCCATTCAATATGATAATGGCTGATTCCTCTATCTCAATACCATATTCCTGCTCTCCCCCCATACCCCTTGATGCCTCTTGTGTCTAGATATCTATCTATCTCCTTCTTAAATATATTCAGTGACTTGGCCTCCACAGCCTTCTGTGGTAGAGAATTCCAAAGATTGACCACCCTCTGAGAGAAGAAATTTCTCCTCATCTCAGTCCTAAATGTCCTACCCCTTATCCTGAGACTGTGACCCCTCGTTCTAGACCCCCCCAGCCAGGAAAAACATTCTCCCTGCATCCAGTCTGTCTAGCCTTGTCAGATTATGTTTCAGTGAGATCCCCTCTCTCCTAAACTAGTGAATACAGGCCTAGTCAACCCAATCTCTCCTCATATGACAGTCCTGCCATCCCAGGAATCAGTCTGGTGAACCTTGCTGCACTCCCTCTATAGCAAGTATATCCTTTCTTGGGTAAACCAAGAACTGCACACAATACTCCAGGTGTGGTCTTACCAACGCCCTGTATAACTGCAGTAAGACATCCTTGCTCCTGTACTCACATCCTCTTGCAATGAAGGCCAACATATCATTTGCCTTCCTAATTGCTTGCTGCACCTGCATGTTTGCTTTCAGTGACTGGTGTACAAGGACACCCAGATCCCTTTGCATAATACCATTTCCCAATCTATCACCATTTAAATAATACTCTGCCTTTCTGTTCTTCCTTCCGAAGTGGACAACTTCACATTTATCCACATTATACTGCATAGCCATGTATTTGCCCACTCACTCAACTTGTCTAAATCGCCCTGAAGCCTCTTTGCATCCTCACCACAACTCACGATCCCACCTAGCTTTGTGTCGTCAGCAAACTTGGAAATATTACATTTGGTTCCCCCATCCAAATCATTGATATATATTGTGAATAGCTGGGGCCCAAGCACTGATCCCTGCGGTACCCCACTAGTCACTGCCTGCCACCCGGAAAAAGACCCATTTATTCCTACTCTGTTTCCTTTCTGTTAACCCATTTTCAATCCATGCCAGTATATTACAGTCAATCCCATGTGCTTTAATTTTGCACACTAACCTCTTATGTGGGACTTTATCAAAGGCCTTCTGAAAATCAAAATAAACCACATCCACTCGTTCTCCCTTATCTATTCTACCAGTTACATCCTCAAAAAACTCCAGTAGGTTTGTCAAACAGTATTTCCCTTTCATAAATCCATGTTGACTTTGTCTAATTCCATTGATATTTTCTAAGTGTCCTGTTATCACATCCTTTATAATAGACTCTAGCATTTTCCCTACTTTTTTTTTTATTTGTTCATGGGATGTGGGCATTGCTGGCGAGGCCAGCATTTATTGCACATCCCTAATTGCCCTTGAGAAGGTGGTGGTGAGCTGCCTTGAACCGCTGCAGTCCGTGTAGTGAAGGTTCTCCCACAGTGCTGTTAGGTAGGGAGTTCCAGGATTTTGACCTAGTGACGATTAAGGAACAGCAATTATATTTCCAAGTCAGGATGGTGTGATTTGGAGGGGAACGTGCAGTTAGTGGTGTTCCTACGTGCCTGTTGCTCTTGTCATTCTAGGTGGTAGAGGTCACGGGTTTGGGAGGTGCTGTGGGAGAAGCCTTGGTGAGTTGCTGCAGTGCATCCTGTGGATGGTACACATTGCAGCCACAGTTCGCCGGTGGTGAAGGGAGTGAATGTTTAGGGTGGTGGATGGAGTGCCAATCAAGCGGGCTGCTTTATCTTGGATGATGTCGAGCTTCTTGAGTGTTGCACTTATCCAGGCAAGTGGAGAGTATTCCATCACACTTCTGACTTGTGCCTTGTAGATGGTGGAAAGACTCTGGGGAGTCAGGTGGTGAGTCACTTGCTGCAGAATACCCAGCCTCTGACCTGCTCTTATAGCCAGAGTATTTATGTGGCTGGTCCAGTTAAGTTTCTGGTCAATGGTGACCCCCAGGATGTTGGTGGGGGATTCGGCGATGGTAATGCCGTTGAATGTCATGGGGAGGTGGTTAGACACTCTCTCTTGTTGGAGATGGTCATTGTCTGGTGCGAATGTTACTTGCCACTTATCAGCCCAAGCCTGGATGTTGTCCAAGTCTTGCTGCATGAGGGCTCGGACTGCTTCGTTATCTGAGGGGTTACAAATGGAACTGAACACTATGCAATCATCAGTGAATATCCCCATTTCTGACCTTATGATGGAGGGAAGGTCATTGATGAAGCAGCTGAAGATGGTTGGGCCTAGGACACTGCCTTGAGGAACTCCTGCAGCAATGCCCTGGGGCTGAGATGATTGGCCTCTAACAACCACTACCATCATCCTTTGTGCTATGTATGACTCCAGCCACTGGAGAGTTTTCCCCCTGATTCCCATTGACTTCAATTTTACTAGGGCTCCTTGGTGCCACACTCGGTCAAATGCTGCCTTGATGTCAAGGGCAGTCACTCTCTCTTCATCTCTGGAATTCAGCTCTTTTGTCCATGTTTGTACCAGGGCTGTAATGAGGTCTGGAGCCGAGTGGTCCTGGCGGAACCCAAGCTGAGCATTGGTGAGTAAGTGCCGCTTGATGGCACTGTCGACGACACCTTCATAACGTTGCTGATGATTTGAGAGTAGACTGATAGGGTGGTAATTGGCCGGATTGGATTTGTCCTGCTTTTTGTGGACAGGACGTACCTGGGCAGTTTTCCACATTGTCTGGTAGATGCCAGTGTTGTAGCTGTACTGGAACAGCTTGGCTAGAGGCGCAGCTGGTTCTGGAGCACAAGTCTTCAGCACTACAGCCGGGATGTTGTTGGGGCCCATAGCCTTTGCTGTATCCAGTGCACTCAGCTGTTTCTTGATATCATGTTAGGCTAACTGGTCTGTAGTTCCCTGTTTTCTTTCCCTTTTTTAAATAGTGGGGTGACGTTTGCCACTCTCTGATCTGCAGGAACTGTTCCACAACCTATAGAATTTTAGAAGATGACAACCAATGCATTCACTATTTCCATGGCTACCTCTCGTAGTACTCTGGGATGCAGATCATCAGGCCCTGGGCATTTTATCAGCTTTCAGTCCCATTAATTTCTCCAGCACTTTTTTTACTAATACTAATTTCCTTTAATTCCTCCTTCTCACTAGACCCTTAGCTTCCTAGCATTTCTGGGAAGTTATTTGTCCTCTTCCGTGAAGATAGAACCAAAGTATTTGTTTAATTGTTTTGCCATTTCCTTGTTCCCCATTATAAATTCTCCTGTTTCTGACTGTAAGGGACCTACATTTGTCTTCACTAATCTTTTTCTTTTTACATACTTGTAGAAGCTTTTACAGTCCACTTTTATGTTCCTTGCAAGCTTACACTCATACTCCTATTTTTCCCCCTCTTAATCAATCTCTTGGTCCTTTTTTGCAGAATTCTAAACTGCTTCCAATCCTCAGGCTTGCTACTTTTTCTGACAACGTTATGACTCCTCTTTTGGATCTAATACTATCCTTAATTTCTTTTGTTAGCCATGGTTGTGCCGCTTTTCCTTTGTGTTTTTGCGCCAGAAAGGAATGTATAACTCTTGCAATTCATGCATTTGTTCCTTAAATGTTAGCCATTGCCTATCCACAGTCATGCCTTTTAATGAAGTTCCCCAATCTATCATAGCCAATTCACTCCTCATACCTTCGTAGTTTCCTTTGTTTAGATTTAGTACCCTAGTTTCGGATTGGACGACTTCACTTTCCATCTTAATGAATTCTATCATGTTATGGTCACTCTTCCCTAAAGGACCCCGCACAACTAGATTATTAATTAACCCCTTCTCATTGCACAGTACCCAATCTAGGATAGCCTAATCCCTAGTTGGCTCCTCAACGTACTGGTCTAAAAAACTATCTTGTACACACTCCAGGAATTCATCCTCCACAGTATTATTGCTAATTCAGTTTGGCCAGTGTATATGTAGATTAAAGTTACTCATGATTACTGTAGTACCCTTGTTGCATGCATCTCTAATGTCCTGTTTGATGCAGTCCCCTACATTACCACTACTGTTTGGAAGCCTATAGACAACTCCCACCAATTTCTAACACATTAGTAACACTCCCATTCAACATGCAGAATGACCTGCAAAAGGCTCCAATTCAATTCCATCAGTTTCTCAACACTGAAGGGTCATGGTTCAGTGTAATCCTACAGATCTAGCACCAGGATGGCACCAAAAATGTTATATGGGAGGGAGGCAATCCTTGGCCTCACCAGATGCAATATGGCAATAGTTACCATGTAGATGCTGAGCTTTACTTATATGATGAGTGTTTCTTTTTTTAAAAAAAACTTTCAACATTCATGTGACTACTTAATTGCTTTATTAAAAATTTGCTCCATTATTCCTGAGTCTCGTGCAAAAAATGTTTGTCACTTTATGAAAAAACAGATTCCAACATCAACATAAATTCTGAAGTAAAATCAAATTTGTAAGAAGAAATTCCTGTCGATATGTTTAAAATGAGTGACTTCTAATAGTCTTGTCATTTTGAAAACTACTACTTTATATGTGATTTTTTTTTTAATCTCTTGTTTTAGTGACTAGTTTCTGTTTTCCAAATGATTTTGTAAACTGCCATGCACAATTTTGTCAGTAAATGTAGTCAAAAATCTGTCACTCCAAATTCAGCACTAAGCTGAAGGCCCATCACACAACTGCCCAGCTGGGACCAATGTCTCTGCAGGGAGGTTGACTAGTGCTGTGGGGGAGGGATTAAATTAATTTGGCAGGGGGGGTGGGCATCAGAAGGAAACGTTAGAGAGGAGAAACCAGGTGCACAGAGATACTGGGAGGAACAAGTAGCATGAGAGTGAAGAATAGTTCAGAAATATGGATCAGATGGGGCAAATGTGAGGCAGTCTTAAGATGAGTTTGGAGTGCATGTGCATAAATGCATGTAGCGTGGTGAATAAAGTTGGTGAGCTGCAGTGTAAATGAAAACATAAAATTACAAAGCGATATTGATAGATTAGGTGAATGGGCAAAACTGTGGCAAATGGAATTCAATGTAGACAAATGTGAGGTCATCCACTTTGGATCAAAAAAGGATAGAACAGGGTACTTTTCTAAATGGTAAAAAGTTAAAAACAGTGGATGTCCAAAGGGACTTAGGGGTTCAGGTACATCGATCATTGAAGTGTCATGAACAAGTGCAGAAAATAATCAATAAGGCGAATGGAATGCTGGCCTTTATATCTAGAGGACTAGAGTACAAGGGGGCAGAAGTTACGCTGCAGCTATACAAAACCCTGGTTAGACCGCACCTGGAGTACTGTGAGCAGTTCTGGGCACCGCACCTTCAAGGCCAATATGTCTTTCTGGAGGGAGTGCAGCGTAGGTTTACTAGAATGACACCTGGACTTCAAGGGTTAAGTTACGAGGAGAGATTACTCAAATTGGGGTTGTATTCTCTGAAGTTTGAACGTTAAGGGGTGATCTGATCGAAGTTTATAAGGATATTAAGGGGAAACGGATAGGGTGGATAGAGAGAGACTATTTCCGCTGGTTGGGGATTTTAGGAGTAGGGGGCACAGTCTAAAAATTAGAGCCAGACCTTTCAGGAGCGAGATTAGAAAACATTTCTACACACAAAGGGTGGTAGAAGTTTGGAACTCTCTTCCGCAAATGGCAATTGATACTAGCTCAATTGCTAAATTTAAATCTGAGATAGATAGCTTTTTGGCAACCAAAGGTATTAAGGGATATGGGCCAAAGGTGGGTATATGGAGTTAGATCACAGATCAGCCATGATCTTATCAAATGGCAGAGCAGGCACGAGGGGCTGAATGGCCTACTCCTGTTCCTATAAGTCGCCACATGGGACAATGATATAGTGGCAATAACAGCGACCTGGCTCAAAGGAGGAGAGGATTGGGTACTTAATATTCCTGGTTACAAGGTATTCAGGAAAGATTGGGGGGGGGGGGGGGGCGTGGGGAGCGGGTAGTATTGATCAAAGAAACTATTATAGCACTGGAAAGGGATGATGTAGTTGAGGGGTCAAAGACAGGATCTATTTGGTTAGAATTAAGGAAAAAATAAAGGTGCTGTTATGCTATTGGATGTATACTATAGGCCACCAAAGAGTGGGAAGGAGATAATGGAGCAAATTACAGGAAGATTCAAGAACAATAGAGTAGTGATAATAGGGGGCTTCAATTATCCCAATATGGACTGGGACAGTAACAGTGTAAAGGGCAAAGAGGGGAAGGCATTCCTCACATGTATACAAGAGAACTTTCTTGAACAGTGTGTTTCCAACCGAACAAAGGAAGCAGTGCTGGATCTAGTTCTGGGGAATGAAGTGGGACAGCTGACGCATGTTTCAGTAGGGGAGCATTTGGGGAACAATGATCACAATTATTCTAAAACTGAAAGATATTATGGAAAGGAACAATCAAATGTGAAAATACTTAACTGGAGGAGGGCTAATTTCAGTGAGCTAAAGAGGGATCTTGCCCAAGTGGATTGGAATCAAAAATTGGTAGGCAAAACAGTAATTGGACTATGGGAGGCCTTCAATGGGGAGATGGTTCGGGTACAGAGAAGACACATTCCCACTAGGGGGCAAGGTAAGGGCATCCCAAGTTGGACCTCCCTGGATAACTAAAGATACAGAGATTAAAATGAAACAGAAAAAGGAGGCTTGTGACAAATTTAAGGTACATAATACAGTAGAAAACCAGGTTGAGTACAGAAAGTGCAGAGGAGATCTAAAAAAGGAAGTAAGAGGGGCAAAGAGTATCAGAATAGATTAGCAGCCAATCCAAAAGTGTTTTATAAAAGTGTAAATAATAAAAGGGTGGGACCGATTTTAAAAGAAAATCTTCTTGTGGAGGCAGAGGGCATGGCTGAGGTACTAAATGAATACTTTGCATCGGTCCTCACTCGAGAAGAGGATGCTGCCATTGTAGCAGTAAAGGAGGAAATAGTAGCGATATTGGATAGGATAAAAATAGAGGAGCTACTTAAAAGATTGGCAATACTCAAAGTAGAAATTTCACCTGGTCAAGATGGGATGCATCCTACGTCACCAAAGGAAGTGAGGGTGGAAATTGTGGAGGCTGTGGTTCCAATCTTCAAATATGGGGATGGTGCCAGAGCACTGGAGAATTGCAAATGTTACAAATGTTCAAAAAAGGGGAGAGTAATAAACCCAGCAATTACAGGCCAGTCAGCCTAACATTGTTGGTAGGGAAGCTTTGGGACAATAATCCAGGACAAAATTAATTGGCACTTGGAAAAGTATGGGCTAATAAATAAGTCAGCACGGATTTGTTAAAGGAAAATTGTGTTTGACTAACTTGATTGAGTTCTTTGATGTAATGGAGAGGTTGATGAGGGTAGTGTAGTTGATGTGTATATGGATTTTCAAAAGACATTTGACAAAGTACCACATAATAGACTTGTTAGCAAAATTAAAGCTCATGTGATTTGAAAGGACAGTGGCAGTGTGGATACAAAATTGGCTGGAGGACAGAAAGCAGAGAGTAGTGGTGAATGGTTGTTTCTCAGACTGGAGGGAGGTATACAGTGGTGTTCCCCAGGGGTCAGTATTAGGACCACTGCACTTTTTGCTATCAATGACCTGGATTTGGGTATACAGGATATAATTTAAAATTTGCAGAAGACACAAAATTCGGAAATGTAAACAATGTGAAGGATAGTAACAGACTCAGGAGGACGTAGACAGACTGGTGAAATGGACAGACACATGGCGGATGAAATCTAACGCAGAGAAATGTGAAGTGATATATTTTGGTCGGAAGAATGAGGAGAAGCCATGTAATCTAAATAGTACAATTTTAAAGGGAATGCAGGAACAGAGACCTGGGAATGTATGTGCACAAATCTTTGAAGGTGGAAGGATAAGTTGAGAAGGCTGTTAAAGCCCAGGATCCCAGATGCTTTTTGTTAATAAAGGCAGAGTACAAAAGCAAGGAAGATATGCTATATCTTTGTAAAATGCTGGTTAGGCCTCAGCTGAAGTATTGTGTTCAATTCTGGGCTCCATACTTTAGGAAGGATGTCAAGGCCTTAGAGAGGGTACAGATAAGATTTACTACAATGGTGCCAGGGATGAGGGACTTCAGTTATGTGGAGGAGCTGGGGGTTGTTCTCCTTTAGAAGAGAAGGTTATCGGAAGATTTGATAGAGGTGTTCAAAATCATGAACGGTTTTGATGGCGTAAATAAGGAGAAACTATTTCCAGTGGCAGAAGGGCAGTAACCAGAGGACACTGATTTAAATGATCGCCAAAAGAGCCAGAGGTGACATGAGGAAACACTTTTTTACACAGTGAGTTGTAATGACTGGGATGTACTGCCTAAAAAGGTGGTGGAAGGAGATTGAACAGTAACTTTCAAAAGGGAATTGGATAAATACTTGAAGGAAACAATTTACTGGGCTATGGGGAAACAGCAGGGTAAAGGGACTAATTGGATAGCTTTCAAAGAGTCGGCACAGGCATTTGGTGGGCTGTTGGTGTTCTGAACAATTTAAAAAGGAATGGACGTGTTGGACCAAGTGGCCTTTAACAGCTCCTCACCTCTTGATCCTCGAGTTTTGTTGCAAAATTCTGAGGCTAAGTCATTGGTGCTGTAAATATGGTAAGCTAAATAAGGTCTGCCTTTTCCCTGTTTCCCATCATATGGACTAGTTACAAGACTTGGAGAAAAAGCAAGTCACTCTTTATGGTCCCTAAGGTCTGTTGGAAAGGAAGATGTGACTTGCAGACATTTGGGTGGTGGTAGTGTATCGGAATCTAATATAAAGAGTTACTGCTGATTGTCAGATTTGGCACATCAGCCCTCAGATTACATGACACCAAACTTCTTGAATGCTGAATTAGAGGAGGTTTTTTAGCTTTTAGAAACCAGGGTGTTAATTTTGCCATTTTTTGTATATATTTTAACAGTTATGAATAGCAATGCTAATTGCTTCAGTTTTCTGCTTGGTAAGTTCATACTTTGATTCTTTGGCCAGGTTTTTGACAATTATCAAATTTTTTGACAGTACTCATCTGCAAGAATATTCATTTTGTGCCACTGATTTGGTTTAGTAGTAATGACCAGAGAGGTTAATCCAGAATACAGTAATCTGTGAAATTAAGCAGAGCAATGCGATTGTACTTTTCCATTTCACTGATATTGCCACTTCCAGTTTTTGAAAGACTGATCTATCGATCCATAGCATTATAACCAAAATATTTGCTTTAATCATAGAACCATAGAAAATTTACGGCACAGAAGGCGGCCATTCGGCCTATCGTGTCCACACTACCCTAATCCCACTTTCCAGCACTTGGTCCGTAGCCTTGTAGATCACGGCACTTCAGGTGCACATTCAAGTACTTTTTAAATGAGTTGAGGGTTTCTGCCTCTACCACCCTTTGAGGCAGTGAGTTCCAGACCACTACCACTACCACTTTCTGGGTGAAAAAATTTTTCCACTGATCCTTCTACCAATCACTTGAAATCTATGCCCCCTGGTTATTGACCTCTCTGCTAAGGGAAATAGGTCCTTTCTATCCACACTATCTAGGCTCTTCATAATTTTGTACACCTCAATTAAATCACCCCTCAGCCTCCCCTGTTCCAAAGAGAACAACCCCAGCCTATCCAATCTTTCCACATAGCTAAAATTCTCCAGCCCTGGCAACATCCTTGTAAATCTCCTCTGTACGCTCTCTAGTGCAATCACATCCTTCCTGTAATGTGGTGACCAGAACTGTATGCAGTACTCAAGCTGTGGTCTAACCAGTGTTTTATACAGTTCCAGCATAACCTCCCTGCTCTTATGTTCTATGCCTTGGCTAATAAAGGAAAGTATTCGTATGCCTTCTTAACCACCTTATCTACCTGTCCTGCTACCTTCAGGGATCTGTGGACATGCACTCCAAGGTCCCTCACTCCCTGTACACCTTTCAGTATACTCCCATTTATTGTGTACTCCCTTGCCTTGTTTGCCCTCCCCAAACGCATTACCTCACACTTCTCTGGATTGAATTCCATTTGACACTCTTCTGCCCACCTGACCAGTCCATTGATATCTTCCTGCAGGCTACAGCTTTCTTCCTCACGATCAACCACACGGTCAATTTTTATTTCATCTGCAAACTTCTTGTTCGTGCCCCCTACATTTAAGTCCAAATCAATTAATATGTATCACAAAAAGCAAAGGGCCTAGTACTGAGCCCTGCGGATCCCCACTGGAAACAGTCTTCCAGTCCCTCAAACCATATCGACCATTACCCTTTGCTTCCTGCCACTGAGCCAATTTTGGATCCAACTTGCCACTCTCCCTTGGATCCCATGGGCTTGTACTTTTTTGACCGGTCTGACATGTGGGACCTTGTCAAAAGCGTTGCTAAAATCCATGTAGACTACATCAAAGGCGCTACTATTATCGACCCTCCTTGAATTTTTTGAGGGGTTAACAATCAAGTTAGTCAGACGCGACCTTCCCTTAACAAATCCATGCTGACTGTCCTTGATTACTCCGTGCTTTTCTAATTGACAGTTTATCCTGTCCCTCAGAATTGTTTCCAATAATTTGCCCACCTCTGAGGTTAGACCGACTGGTCTATCCCGCTCTTCCTTTTTTAAAACAATGGTACAACATTAGCCCGTATCCCGAGAGGATTGGAAATAATGGCCAGAGCCACCGCTATTTCCTCCCTTGCTTCTTTTAACAGCCTGGGATACATTTCATCCGGCCCTGGTGATTTATCTACTTTCAAAGATGCTAATCCCTTTAATACTTCCCCTCTCACTAAGTTTATCCCATCCAATATTTCGTACTCCTCCTCAACTATAATGTCTGCATCGTCCCCCTCTTTTGTGAAGACAGACGCAAAGTATTCATTAAGAACCATACCCACATCTTCTACCTCCACACATAGGTTACCTTTTTGGTCTCTAATAGGCCCTACTCTTTCCTTAGTTATCCTCTTGCTCTTAATGTATTTATAAAACATCTTTGGGTTTTCCTTAATTTTACTTGCCAGTATTTTTTCATGCCCTCTTTGCTTTTCTAATTTCCTTTTAATGTCACCCCTGCACTCTTTATATTCCTCTAGGCTTTCTGTGGTATTGAGTTCTCGGTGTCTGACATAAGCTTTCCTTTTCTGCCTTATTTTACTCTGTATGATCCTTGCCATCCAGGGGGCTCTAGATTTGGCAGCCCCACTCTTTTTTCTTTGTGGGAACATGTTTACTCTGTACCCCTTGAATGCCCCCCAATGCTCTGACATTGATTTACCTTCAAGTAGCTGTTTCCAGTCCACTTTTGCTAAATCATTTCTTAGCTTAGTAAAATTGGCCTTTCCCCAATTGAGAACTTTAACCCCTGTTCTATCTTTGTCCTTTTCCATAACTATGCTAAATCTAACTGAATTATGATCACTCCCACCAAAATGCTCTCCCACTGATACTCCTTCCACCTGTCCAGCTTCCATTCCCTAAAACTAAATCCAGAACTGCCCCCTCTCTTGTTGGGCTTGCTACGTACTGCCTAAAGTTTTCCTGAATGCAATTTAAGAATTTTGTACCCTCTATACACTTCACACTGTTTGTGTCTCAGTTAACATTAGGGTAGTTGGAATCCCCAACTGTTTTTTGCACTTCTCAGAAATTTGTCTACATATTTGCTCTTCTATCTCCCTCTGACTGGGGGTCTATAGTACACTCCCAGTAGTGTGACTGCCCCTTTTTTGTTCCATAGCTCAACCCATATGGCATCATTTGATGATCCTTTTAACATATCATCCCTCCACACAGCTGTAGTTGTTTCTTTAACCAAAATTGCCACTGCCCTCTTTATCCCCTTCTCTGCCTCGTCTGAAAACCCTGTAACCAGGAACGTTGAAATGCCATTCCTGCCCCTCTTTAAGCCATGTTTCTGTAATAGCTAAGAGATCGTACTGCCATGTGGCTATCTGTGCCCTCAGCTCATCTGCCTATTTCACCTTCCTCCTTGCAATGAGGTATATACCTTTTTAAGCACTGCCAAACTCCCTTGCTGTTTATTTTCTAACCTTTGTTTCCTCTGCCTTCCTGAGTCACTTACTAACTTTCTGCCTTCTATCTCCAGTTCTGATTCTGTCCCATCTGAATCTACACTCAGGTTCCTATCCCCCTGAACCCTCCCCAATAGTATTAGCAAACCTCCCCGCAAGGATATTGGTCCCGGCCCTGTTGCGGTGCAACCTGTCTGGCTTGTGCAGGTTCCACCTCCCCCAGAACCGGTCCCAATGCCCCAGGAATCTATAGCCCTCCCTCCTGCACCATCTCTCCAGCCACGCCGTCATCTGCACTGTCCTCCTATTTCTGTACTCACTAGTGCACTCTGTGCATTCAAATACCTGACTTTTGAAATCAGAAAGAAAGTAAACTGCAGTTCAGGTTTTAAATAGATTGCTTAATCTGGTGTAATTTGTATTGAAAATTATATTTAATTTCCTGGTGAAAACTGACTTTGTACTCATGACTTCCACCCTTGAGATTTTCAATTTCTCATGGAAGAGCGCATTTTTTTGTTCTTTGAATGATTTTTTTAAAAAAATTATTGGCTGTCTCTAGTTGCCCTGAGATGGTGATAGTGGGTCATCTTGAACTGCTGCAGTTCTTGTGCAGTGGTGTTAAGTAGGGACTTCCCTATGATAACCCTGTAATGAAGAAGGACAGGTGACTTGTTCAAGTCAGAATGGGTGTGTTACTGGGAAGGGAACTTGGTGATGGTCCGCAACATTGCACCTCTTGTTCTTAGTAGAAGTTACAGGGGAGAGATGTGCAGTTGAAATAACTATGGCCAGTTGCTGCAGAGCATTTTGTAGATTGTAGGTATCATTCCTACAGTGTGGAGGGGGTCCAGTAAAGCAAACTGCTCTGTCCTGGATGTGTTGAGCTTCAATTTTGTTGCAGGTGCGTCTATCCGTGCGAATAGTGAATGATTCCATCACACTCCTGACTTGAGCCTTGTAGATGGTGGAGGGTCTTTGAGGGATCAGGAGGTGAGCCACTCATCAGAATTACCCAGCCACTCTCCTTGTAGCTATCGTGTTGAAATGAATGATCAGATCCTGAATTGGACCAATGATGATCTCAGGATGTTGATGGTGGGGGAGTTGGTGATCGTGGTGCTATTGAAGGTCAAGGAGTTGGCTGGTCTTTATCTGGGAGATGGTTATTCTGCACCACTTGAGTAGTATAAATGTTACCTGCCACTAGTTAGCCGAAGTCTGGATGTTATCCAGGTCCTGTATGCTGGCATTTGCTGCTTCATTATCAGAGGAATAGCAAATAAAGCTGAATACAGTAATCATCAGTGAACAGCCCCATTCCTGAAGTTATGGTGGAGGGAAGGTCATTGAAGCAGTTGAAGATGGTTGGGCTGAGTGCATTTCCTTGAGGAACTCCTGCAGTGATGACTGGCTTCCAACAACCACAGTTATCTTGAGCAAAATACTGCGGATGCTGGAAATACGAAATAAAAACAGAAAATGCGGGAAATACTCCAAGTCCAGCAGCATCTGTGGAGAAAAACAGATTTTAACGTTTCCAATCAATGACTATTTGTCAGAACTGGAAGAAGTTAGATTTAACAGTTTTTAAGCAAGTACAGAGCCAGGCAAAGGGAGGGGAAGAAAGAACAAAAAGGAAGGTATGTGATAGGGTGGAGAGCAGGAGTGATTAAATGGCAAAAGGGATGATGTGCTGCAGGGCTAGGAGGGTGGTAATGAGACAAATAAAGAAACAAAAGATTGGTCTAGAGCTGTAAATGGCAACAGCAGAACCATTGCCAGCCGCTGCGTCCGAAAACATGGGAGCATTTGTTATGGTCTGAAGTTATCGAAATCATTGAGTTCGGAAGGTTGTAAAGTGCCTAATCGAAAGATGAGGTGCTGTTCCTTGAGCTACCGTTGAGCTTCATTGGAACGGTGTAGGAGGCCGAGGTGGGAGTGGGATAGAGAATTAAAATGGCAAGTGACCGGAAGGTCAGGGTCACGCTTGCAGACTGAACGGACGTGTTCAGCAAAGCAATTACTCAATCAATGTCTGGTCTCCCCAACGTAAAGAAGACCGCGTCGTGAGCAGTGAATGCAGTATACTAAATTTGGAAGAAGTACAAGTAAATCGCTGTTTCACCTGGACGGAGTGATTGGGGCCCTGGAGGGTCGGAAGGGAGGAGGTGAAAGGGTATTAGGTGGTGATCAGGTTTCCTTGTCTTTGTTTGACCTGAAGCTGAGACTTTAAGTTTGGAGTCAATGTTGAGAGCTCCCAGGGCCACTCCCACCTCACTATACCCCCACCATTAGTCTGTGGGACATTGAGGAGCTGTCTCTCTGACTGGCCCTATTAATTTAAATAGGGCCACAACTTTAAACTAGTTTAGGGGCCAATCTAAAAGTCTTAGAATACACACTTATAGGATAGTATTTTCCCTGGATTGGACAAGTCAGGCTAGACTCACTTCCCATTTGGAAGTTGTTGAGTAACACAAACAGTCTTATTGGAGCACTTATTGGCGACATTGTATGCCTACTGATCAACATTGCCATTGTAAGCACTCAGCATAAAAATCCTGAACAATTTTCAGTTGGCAAAGGAAATATTTGCTGTCATATTTGGACACCAATTTGATAAACCTTTTTTGGATTGTATTTTGACTGGAGTACTAGTGTTAATGTTGTCTGTATTTACTCAATTCTACTTTGTCCACTAGGTTGAGTACATGTTATTGTCATTTGATCATGAACATAAGAAAGTTCAAGTGTTACTGCAGGGAGAAGAGATTCTTCACGAACTGCAAAATCGGGGTGAAAAGACAAACCCCAAGTAAGTAAATATTTTGTTCATTGAAACATTCAGGATGTGGATGCTCTTCATGTCTCTGCCCCAGTTTTCTCAGCCAGTGCAGTAGGTGTGCTGCAGTTAATTGCACACCCTAGGGGTAGGAAAAGAAAAATCAGCCAAGGTTCTCTTAATCTATATAGTGACCTCTATTGGATATTCATGTATGGTCACTCGGTGAGGACAAGGTTGGGCTTGATTGGTTTTGGCAGGCAATCAAGACTCGTGAATAATCACTTGGGCGAGGTTCCAAACCTATTGTATTCCATTGAGAGAGTCAACACTTTCAGATAATTAGAGACCATTTTTTCATGAGCAGTAAATTACTTATGCTTTTCAGTGTCAGTATTACAAAGATTGCTAGTGACATTGAACAAAATTATTTTTTCAGTTTGAAGGACTTGATCAAAATGAAAAGACCTAGTTTACTCACTGGTGAAATACCCTTTTCTGAAGGTGGTAACTTATGGTAGGGTTTCCGCGATTTTTCATCCAAGCGGCCATTCTTCATATGAACAGAGGCTTCTGTTTTGCAAGTCACTTTGGGGAAAAGAGTGAATCTCTGCATAATCTTCTCACCTGATGCCCTATGTATACTTCCAGAAGGCACCACTGTTCAGTGATCAGGAGCTAGGGTCCTGCCCTAGGACTTTAGACCAATCGTAGCATCTTCAACTGATTATGATTAGCTAATTCCACATAAGCCAAGGACCAAGCTTAGAACTTTCCTCTTTTATGGGGTTTCTGAACCACAGATGCAGCTATTTAAGATCTGCCTTACTAACTAGGTCTATAATGCAAGAAACATTCATTATACTTGATGTTTTATCCAAAGCCATCCCACTCTCTGGCGACCTGAATATGGCAGCTATATGATTGAAGGTACTCCAGGGCAACCATATGGAGGAACTATGGCGGATTTTAACACTGTGGAAGCAAACATGAAGTTACGCCGACATGAAGTGTTTTCCTTATTGAAAGTGAATGGGACCATCTGCACCATCACTGCTTTTCCCAGGTTAGTAAGTGAGTTTTTTTCCCCCCAGGTTCATATAAAGTAGTTTGAGATGAAATACAGAGTGAACATAGAAGATTTAACTTATTACTAAAGTCGTCTGAGGATTGTGTCAGCATTCTTTTTGGAAAGAGTGAAACACTTGGATCAAAGGTTTTACTGGTTATGAGGTGCGTGTTTTCATGGAAAACTTGTAAGGTCACTTGTGTTTCCAATATGTTTGACTTATGTCTGATGTCTTGTATGAATACAATAATGGAGTTGATTGAATCGTATACAAAACTTCATTTTAGTTTAAGATGTAATTTGATTTAAGGTTACTTGAATAAAATGTGTAACATTTGGTGGTCTCATTAGAGAATGCAATAAATAAATTCCACGAGTTTACTTTTAAATAGTTGAGCTATGGTATATTCATAGTTGCCGTACTACTAGGAACAAATTCAGGTCACCAACTGGGAGAATCACGAGTCATACCCATTTAAGATATTTCTGTCACTTAACTGTTGCTTTGTTGACCTTTTTTTGTGATCTAATTATGAAGTGCTTTGAGACAACTGGAAGGAGCTATACAAATTGTTTCCTCCTTCGCATTATATAGTGAGCATCTCCCCAGGGAAGCTGCTTTTACTTCCCCAACAACTTGCCAGCTTTGAAAATGCTGAAGTTTGTTTGTGCTGGTCAGGAAATTATCCTTTGTTTTGCCTATGACCTATGTTTTGAGCACTGCCAATGAGCATTTTTGCAGTTGGACGAAATGACATTGTTTTCTGCTTCCCTTTTTCATGAAGGTCCAGCAGAGTGGTAGTAAATGAAATTCCAGAGCAAGCCTTCAGTGCTTGTTAAAGCTCCTCAGAGAATACCATTGAATAGCTGTCTTCAGTATAGACTAATATCAATGCTATGAATCATCTGTCACTATTATAGGAACAGAAGTAGGCCATTTAGCCCCTCGAGGCTGTTCTGCCATTCAGTGAGATCATGGCTGATCTGTGACCTAACTCCATATACCCGCCTTTGCCCCGTATCCCTTAATACTATTTGGTTAACAAAAATCTATCAATCTCAGATTTAAAATTAACAATTGAGCTAGCATCAACCGCCGTTTGCGGAAGAGTTCCAAACTTCTACCACCCTTTGCGTGTAGAAGTGTTTCCTAACTTCACTCCTGAAAGTCCTGGCTCCAATTTTTAGGCTATGTCCTTCTAGTCCTATCTCCCCAACCAGCAGAAATAGGGTAGATGGAAAGAAACTATCGGGTCCCTTTTTAATATCTGGAAAACTTCAATCAAATCACCCCGTAATCTTCTAAATTCCAGGGCATACAACCCTAGTTTGTTTAATCTTCCCTCGTAATTTAACCCTTGAAGTCCAGGTATCATTCTGGTAAATCTACGCTGCACTCCCTCTAAGGCCAGTATATCCTTCCTAAGGTGCAGTGCCCAGAACTGAACATAGTACTCCAGGTATGGTCCAACCAGGGCTTGTATAGCTGTAGCATAACTTCTACCCTCCCCCTCTTCCTTTCCCCCCCCCCCCCCCTCCCTCTATTCTCTGTATTCTAGTCTTCTAAAGGCCAGCATTCCATTAGCCTTTTTGATTATTTTCTGTACCTCTCCATGACATTTTACTGATCTATGTACATGGACCCCTAAGTCTCATTCGACCTCCACTGTTTCGAGCTATTCTTTTGTTTTGGCCTAACATTTGGTACCAAGATGCTTTTCTTGTTGTGGATCATCTCTGTACAGTGATTAGTATTTTGGTATCAAAATGTACTGATTTTTACCATGAGCTTTGATGTTTCCTTTGTGATTTCCTGTTGTCTGAGCTAAGGCTGCAACTGAAAGAAAGGGACCAATGTAAGCAATCCAATCCTTAAGGCCTTCCTTTAGTAGAAGTTTCTTTGTTTTGTTCAACATTTGTTGCCTCACCTGCATATAGTAATTGTGGTAGATAATCGTTAACACCAGATTAAAGGGATTTGAATGTTTATAACTGTAGGGTAATCTCTTATTTTCTGTGATTCTTGGAACTGGACGAATAGTCAAGCAAAGAAAGTCACCCTCACTGTAGTTTCATTAATTAAAAGTATGATATTATTTTGTACTAGTATTCTTGAAGCAAAGTCAAACTATACATATGACTTTCCTCTAAAATCCTGTTGGACACTTAATAATTTGCAACATTATTATGTAATGTCTTAATTCATACAAACATCAGACAAGTCATGTATACAACCTTTTTAAATCGAGGATTTTTGCTCATCGAGGCCTGAGCTCAAGCTCTTTTTGCGCGATGTTCGACTGCAGTGTGTGTGGTTCCTTTCGACTGCCGTGTGGTGGGGAGACTGTTCTGACGGTCTCTTTATATTGTTTTTACCAATAGGACATAGGATTGGGAGAGTGTCATTCTTTTTGTCCATTTGCTCCCTGTTGCTGAGCCTCAAACATTAACATTTCAATGATTGACAGTTTAGGCTTTGATCATGTGACTGCATTGTGTAGACCCTTTGATGTAGAAAAGATCATGTGTTCAAACCAAGGAATGTAAAAGGCCCCTTTACCATCTCTGCCTGTTACCTTCTGTGCAGTGATTGGCCCTTTATTCTAGTTCCCTCAGTTTGGACCCTGATTCTTAACTCTGACTTTGCACATCCTGTTTCATGTGGCCCTGTTCATTTCCCAGTTTTTTGAACAGGTTATCAGATAGGTGTGAAAAGGCATGGCCTCTCAATCCTATCATTGCTTTGCAGAGATGAAGGCTTTGATATATGCCCTTGTTGCCTTCTCTTACATTATCACTTGCAGCAATAAAAAGCTAGTTTCCAAAAGCCTAACGACCCTTTAAGCTCAATATTATCCATCTAGCTTATTTATTTAATATTTATCTGCACACTACAATGTCTTTACCCTCAATGACGCTGATAGCATTGGAGAGTATGAGTTGAGGTCAAACAGGATTTGCGAGAACACAGTTTACTACATTACTGTGTTTGCAGATTTGCAAATCCCTTTGTTTGATAGGGACACAGTCAACCCTTTCCTTCAAATGTCTTTTGTTAAAGGGGTTTTGAACCACACATAACCACAGGTCTGAGGACTGTGTGTGAATTGGTTGTTTACTTCCTTGTAAACAATTTTACAACACCAAGTTATAGTCCAGCAATTTTATTTTAAATTCACAAGCTATTGGAGGCTTCCTCCTTCGTCAGGTGAAAATGTGACTACTTCCTTGTAGGTTAAAGCCAGGTTCAATTAAGCAATTGTTTTGACTAATGCATATCAGTACAGGAACATAAATAATGCATCTGTAAGTTGCTGCACTGAAACAAAAGGCTATCTTAAATAAAAACAGAAAATGCTAGAAATGCTAAGCGAGACAGGCAGCATCTGTGGAGAAGGTTGGTGACCCTTTGTCAGAATGTGTTAATGTCTGTTTCGTGCAAAGCTCCATTAGTGTTCTATCCACAATCAATGTTGATACGTATTTGAACAAGTGTTAGTGCTCTGCTTCATAGATAAGTGTTAAAAGGTTTCAAGTGGTTACCCTGTCCAGCAAATGTCCTTTGTGTTCGATATCCTGTGGCTATCTGACAGCTTGATGCAATTGGGAAAAAAAAAATTAATATTTGCTTTCCTGGGTGAACTTCAAAGGAGTTGTAGTAGTCTCTGGTAGGCTTGTTCCAATTCTCATGTAGACTTATCCCAATTCAATTGTAAACAATTTTACAACACCAAGTTATAGTCCAACAAATTTATTTTAAATTCCACAAGCTTTCGGAGGCTTCCTCCTTCCTCAGGTGAACGGTGTGGAAATGAAATTTTCGAATCCTTCGCATTTGAAAATCACAGAACAATCCCTGATGATTACTGCCCGTTGTCAAGGCAATCACAGTGAGCAGACAGAAAGGTGTCACCTAAAAGGCCACCGAATATACAAACCCCCCAAAAAAAAAAGAGAGAGAAGGAAGACAGTCAATGACCCGTTATATTAAAAACAGATAACATTTGTTCGCTGGTGGGGTTACGTGTAGTGTGACATGAACCCAAGATCCCGGTTGAGGCCGTCCTCATGGGTGCGGAACTTGGCTATCAATTTCTGCTCGACGATTTTGCGTTGTCGTGTGTCTCGAAGGCCGCCTTGGAGTATGCTCACCCGAAGGTCGGTGGCTGAATGTCCTTGACTGCTGAAGTGTTCCCCGACAGGGAGAGAACCCTCCTGTTTGGCGATTGTTGCGCGGTGTCCGTTCACCCGTTGTCGCAGCGTCTGCATGGTCTCGCCAATGTACCATGCTCTGGGGCATCCTTTCCTGCAACGTATGAGGTAGACAACGTTGGCCGAGTCACAGGAGTATGAACCGTGCACCTGGTGGGTGGTGTCCTCTCGTGTGATGGTGGTATCTGTGTCGATGATCTGGCATGTCTTGTTACCGTGGCAGGGTTGTGTGGTGTCGTGGACGCTGTTCTCCTGAAAGCTGGGTAATTTGCTGCGAACGATGGTTTGTTTGAGGTTGGGTGGCTGTTTAAAGGCGAGTAGTGGAGGTGTGGGGATGGCCATAGCGAGGTGCTCATCATCATTGATGACACGTTGAAGGCTGCGGAGAACATGGCGTAGTTTCTCCGCTCCGGGGAAGTACTACACGATAACATCAACAAGTTCCATCCCACCATCAAGCTCACCATGGACTGCTCCTCAGAATCAGTTTCTTTCTTGGACACACGAATCTCCATCAAAGACGGGCACCTCAGCACCTCACTCTACCGCAAGCCCACGGACAACCTCACGATGCTCCACTTTTCCAGCTTCCACCCTAACCACGTCAAAGAGGCCATCCCCTATGGACAGGCCCTGCGAATACACAGGGTCTGCTCAGACGAGGAGGAACGCGATGGACACCTACAGACGCTGAAAGACGCCCTAGTAAGAACGGGATATGATGCTCGACTCATCGATCGACAGTTCCGACGGGCCACAGCAAAAAATCGTGTAGACCTCCTCAGAAGACTAACAAGGGACGCAACCAACAGAGTACCCTTCGTCGTCCAGTTTATCTTTTTATATGAGCAAGATCCAAGTTTATTCATACCTTCAAACTGGATTGTTTGACATCCACAATCAGTTTCAATTGCACATAATTAAGAATTACACTTTAAATTTATACATTTTGTTTTTAATTGCGTTTTCTAAAGACCCCAATAAACACTTTTTAAACCAGAGTAGTAATGTCTTCTGTTTACTTTACAATACCGTTTCATCTCCATGAGTTATCTGCTCAATTTTTGTGAAATTAGCTATCTTATTGTATGATAAATGTTCAACATAGGATGGGTATTTTCTCCACGCCAAGTGACATTAATATCTTTTATTATCGGTGCTGTGTTCTGCATGTTATTAACTGACTAAACACAACTGTAGAATATGCTGTAATAAATTTATGCTAATTTGAAGTACTCGAGGCCTAAAATGGGCAGCATAGCTTGTTTTTATTAATGTCTGGCCCCCTGGTTGTTGGAAACCTAGCCTGAATGTCCCAGCACTGCTGAGTTCCCAGTCTCCACTGCAGGGACCAGGTACTTTACGGATGGTAGGAAACGCTAAAGGAGAGTCTCCTCTCGTGGCATCTGGCTTGGAATGCCATTGGAAAAGGCCTTTTGAGCCACTCATCCACGAGTGATGAGTCTTGGCTTGAGGTGATAAGGAACTGGGGGCAAATGCAGGAATTTCATCTTCCCAAAGTCAGTCCCAGATCTCCTATTTGCCATCAGCCCAGTAGAAGGGATAAGAAAACCTAACCAAGATAGGGTTCTCCCACCTCTTCTAAACCCAGCCATAGCAAGTGAGATGAAATTACCTTGCTAATCCTGTTCTTGTACATCATAGTGGGGTCCCTACATGCCGTTTGGCCAATCTCGATCCAATTTCTATGTGCATAGGCCCACAGCAAAAAAAAAACAAAATGCTGTTAAACTGAGGGTCTTGATGGTGTGGCAATTCAACAAATGGGAGGTGAAATTCTGAAGTTGCAAGTGCATTTTGGGAAGACTAGAATTAACTTTGCTTTTCTTCTGACACTGCACCAGTAACAGAAACTTAAAACGCAGTTATTAAATATCTACGTGCACACTTCCTATCCAACTTCTTGTCACAATTTTTGGTTATACCTTTGCCAGCATTAAAAGTGCCTATGTAAACATTTAGAATTGAAATCCTGTGTATAAACAGTTGCCCGTAGTGATATAGTTGCAGGCTGTAGGCAGTTGTGGTGGTATGGAGCATGCTTCTGAAATCTTCCAACTCTACTGCTATTGGCATATAAGAACATAAGAACATAAGAAATTGGAGCAGGAGTAGGCCAATCGGTCCCTCGAGCCTGCTCCGCCATTCAATAAGATCATGGCTGATCTGATCCCAACCACAAATCTAAAGAACACAAGAAGTCGGAGCAGGACCCGGCCACATAGCCCCTGGGACCTCTCCGCCACCCACAGGGCATTGACCGATCCGAACTCAGCTTCATGTCCAATTTCCTGCCCGCTCCCCATAACCCCTAATTCCCTTTACTTCTAGGAAACTGTCTATTTCTGTTTTAAATTTATCTAATGATGTAGCTTCCACAGCTTCCTGGGGCAGCAAATTCCACAGACCTACCACCCTTTGAGTGAAGAAGTTTCTCCTCATCTCAGTTTTGAAAGAGCAGCCCCTTATTCTAAGATTATGCCCCCTAGTTCTAGTTTCACCCATCTTTGGGAACATCCTTACTGCATCCACCCGATCAAGACCCTTCACAATCTTATATGTTTCAATAAGATCGCCTCTCATTCTTCTGAACTCCAATGAGTAGAGTCCCAATCTACTCAACCTCTCCTCATATGTCCGCCCCCTCATCCCCGGGATTAACCGAGTGAACCTTCTTTGTACTGCCTCGAGAGCAAGTATGTCTTTTCCTGCATACAGTTATGGAGACCAAAACTGTATGCAGTATTCCAGGTGCGGTCTCACCAATACCTTATATAACTGCAGCAATACCTCCTTGTTTTTATATTCTATCCCCCTATCAATAAAAGCCAACATTCCGTTGGCTTTCTTGATCACCTGCTGCACCTGCATACCAACTTTTTGATTTTCTTGCACTAGGACCCCCAGATCCCTTTGTACTGCAGTACTTTCCAGTCTCTCGCCATTAAGAAAATAACTTGCTCTCTGATTTTTCCTGCCAAAGTGCATAACCTCACATTTTCCAATATTATATTGCATCTGCCAAATCTCCGCCCACTCACCCAGCCTGTCTATATCCCCTTGCAGGTTTTTTATGTCCTCCTCACTCTCTACTTTCCCTCCCATCTTTGTATCATCTGCAAATTTTGATATGTTGCACTCGGTCCCCTCCTCCAAATCGTTAATATAGATTGTAAAGAGTTGGGGACCCAGCACCGACCCCTGTGGAACACCACTGGTTACTGGTTGCCAGTCCGAAAATGAACCATTTATCCCAACTCTCTGCTTCCTGTTTGATAACCAATCCTCCACCCATGCCAGAATATTACCCCCAATCCCGTGATTTTTTATCTTAAGTAATAATCTTTTATGTGGCACCTTGTCGAATGCCTTCTGGAAGTCTAAATACACTACGTCCACTGGTTCCCCTTTATCCACCCTATACGTTATATCCTCGAAGAACTCAAGCAAATTTGTCAGACATGACTTCCCCTTCATAAAGCCATGCTGACTTTGTCCTATTAAATTATGCTTATCTAAATGTTCCGTTACTGTCTCCTTAATAATAGACTCCAAAATTTTACCCACCACAGATGTTAAGCTAACTGGCCTATAATTTCCAGCCTTCTGCCTACTACCCTTTTTAAATAACGGTGTTACATTAGCAGTTTTCCAATCTGCCGGGACCTCTCCTGAGTCCAGGGAATTTTGGAAAACTATCACCAAAGCATCCACAATCCCTACTGCCACTTCCCTCAAGACCCTAGGATGGAAGCCATCAGGTCCAGGGGATTTATCCGCCTTGAGTCCCATTATTTTACTGAGTACCATCTCCTGAGTGATTTTAATCGTATTTAGCTCCTCCCCCCCGAGAGTCCCCTGTTTGTCCAGTGTTGGGATATTCTTAGTGTCCTCTACTGTAAAGACTGAAACAAAATATTTGTTCAGCATTTTTGCCATCTCCATGTTTCCCACCATTAATTTCCCGGTCTCATCCTCTAAGGGACCAATGTTTGCCTTAGCCACCCTTTTTCTTTTTATATAACTATAGAAACTCTTGCTATCTGTTTTTATATTTTTTGCTAATTTCTTTTCATAATCTAACTTCCCTTTCTTAATCAATCCTTTAGTTACTTTTTGCTGTCTTTTGAAGAATTCCCAATCTTCTATCCTCCCACTAAGTTTGGCTACCTTATATGTCCTTGTTTTTAGTCGGATACTATCCTTGATTTCTTTACTTAGCCACGGGTGGCTGTCATTTCTTTTACACCCTTTTTTCCTCAGTGGAATATATTTATTTTGAAAGTTGTAAAATAACTCCCTAAATGAACACCACTGCTCATATACCGTCTTACCCTTTAATCTATTTTCCCAGTCCACTTTAATCAATTCCGCTCTCATACCATCATAGTCTCCTTTATTCAAGCTCAGTACGCTTGTTTGAGAATCAACCTTCTCACCCTCTAATTGGATATGGAATTCAACCATGTTGTGGTCGCTCGTTCCAAGGGGATCCTTAACTAGGACATTATTAATTAATCCTGACTCATTACACAGGACCAGGTCCAAGGTTGCCTGCCCCCTTGTAGGATCAGTTACATACTGCTCAAGAAATCCATCCCTGATGCACTCAATGAACTCGTCCTCAAGGCTGCTCTGCCCAATTTGATTTGTCCAGTTAATATGATAATTAAAATCCCCCATAATTATGGCTGTTCCCTTATTACATGCCCCGACTATCTCCTGATTAATACTTCTTCCAGCAGAGTTGCAACTATTAGGAGGCCTATATACTACGCCCACTAATGTTTTTTTTCCCTTATTATTCCTTATCTCCACCCAAACTGTTTCATTATCTTGATGCTTTGTCCCAATATCATTTCTCTGTATTACAGTGATTCCTTCCTTTATTAACATAGCCACCCCACCTCCCCTTCCTTCCTGCCTGTCCTTCCTGATTGTTAAATACCCTGGCATATTTAATTCCCAGTCGTTGTCACCCTGCAGCCATGTTTCTGTAATGGCCACAAGATCATACCCATACGTAGTTATTTGTGCCGTTAACTCGTCCATTTTATTACGAATGCTACGTGCATTCAGATAAAGAACTTTCAAATCTGTTTTGTGACGCTTAGTTCCTGCTTTTTCCTTTTTTAACACTTTACCTATTACTCCATACCTTCTGTCCCTTCCTGTTACGCTTTCCTCTCTCTCCCTGCTCAGGTTCCCAACCCCCTGCCACTTTAGTTTAAACCCTCCCCAACAGCACTAGCAAACACTCCTCCTCGGACAGCGGTCCCGGCCCTGCCCAGGTGCAGACCGTCCGGTTTGTACTGGTCCCACCTCCCCCAGAACCGTTTCCAGTGTCCCAGGAATTTGAATCCCTCCCCCTTGCACCATTCCTCTAGCCACGTATTCATTTGAAATATCCTCCTATTTCTACTCTGACTAGCACGTGGCACTGGCAGCAATCCTGAGATTACTACCTTTGAGGTCCTATTTTTTAATTTACCTCCTAACTCCCTATATTCTGCTTTTAGGACCTCATCCCCTTTTTTACCTATATCGTTGGTGCCTATGTGCACCACGACAGCTGGCTGTTCGCCCTCCCCCTCCAAAATGTTCTGTAGCCGCTCCGAGACATCCTTGATCCTTGCACCAGGGAGGCAACACACCATCCTGGAGTCTCGGTTGCGGCCGCAGAAACGCCTGTCTATTCCCCTTACAATTGAGTCCCCTATCACTATAGCTCTGCCACTCTTTTTCCTCCCAGCCTGTGCAGCAGAGCTACCCGTGGTGCCAGGAAGTTGGCCGCTGCTGCCTTCCCCTGATAAGTCATCCCCCCCAACAGCATCCAAAGTGGCATATCTGTTTGAGAGGGGGATGGCCACAGGGGACCCCTGCACTACCTGCCTGCATCTCTTACTCTTCCTGGTGGTCACCCATTCACTTCCTGCCTGTATACCCTTTACCTGCGGTGTGACCAACTCGCTAAACGTGCTATCCACGAGTTTCTCTGCATCGCGGATGCTCCACAGTGAGTCCACCCGCAGCTCCAGCTCCGAGATACGATCGGTCAGTAGCTGCAGGTGGACACACTTCCCGCACACATGGTCGGCAGGGACACTGGTAGTGTCCATGACTTCCCACATCTTGCAGGAGGAGCATATCACGGGTGCGAGGTCTGCTGCCATGACTTGCCTTAGCTGAGTTACCCCTTTTAAATTACGTTGAAATTAGAAAATGTTAACTATACTAGGGACCTAGGTTCACTAAAAAAAACACTATCTGCTATAAAACCTGCAGATCTTCCCTTTCTTATTACTTTACTTACAGTAAAATGGTAGAAATACTCACCTGAACCTACTCACCAATCAGCTGCCTCCCCTGTGCCGCGTCACTTTCTGACTGGTGACGTCACCCCGAACTGCCGCTGGTCTCAGAGTCTCGCTCTCAGAGTAAGCTCTGGTCTCGCTCTCTCCGCGCTGTTTTTATCCCCGCTCTGGTCTCGCTCTCTCCTGCCGCTCACCGCTCTCAGGTCCACTACCGCTCTGCAGGAAAAGCAAGGCAAAGCAGCACCTCCTTCCCCCACTTCACCTAACTCCCACACGTACCGAACTCTCAGCACACTGTGTAATATCCGCACACCGTGCAGTCCGCACTGACAGGCCCCTGTATTTCTACAGTTGAGACTCAGATGAGTCAGGCCTGCCCCACCTTCAGGGACCAATTGAATCTGGCTAACCAATTAACTTGCTACAGCAGCTCTCTGCTGAAGCCTGACAGAAACTTAGAAATTTAAACTTTTAAATTGACCTTAAACAGTTGAAGCAATATGCACTAGATTTAAAGAGATTAACCCTTCAACTCCCACACGTACCGAACTCTCAGCACACTGTGTAATATCCGCACATATATTTTTAAAAAACTTGTATTCAGCTGACCTTGGACAATGCCATAGGAAATTTACTAATTTTTTGCAGAAGAGATTGTTCAATTGCATAAAAGGTTTAGCTCCTAATGCTAAGTGGTTAAGATGGAAGTACTACAGTAGTGACTGTATTCAATTTTTTTTGGTGATGGAAGAGATGGGAAACAAATGTATGATCTTGTTCTGTACAAATTTGTGTAAATGTTTCCAAAATTAATTCATTGGGGAAAAATGCTTTTCTAGGCTGGGGTGTCATCAATTCACACAACCTGTCTATGAGCCTAAACCAATTGAAAGTGGAGCCTCTAAATCGCTGTTCTTTCCTGATGAAGCAATTAACAAACATCCAAGATTTAGGTGAGTTAATGATGACCTAATGTTAGTAAACAACATCCTGCTTATTTCTGTAAAAGTAAAATGCATATTTGTGGGTTTTTAGCACAGTAAAGTCTAGCAGTCATCTGCTTAGATCATATTGTATCAGCAAGTGAATTCTTGGTCAGGTGGCCGCCTTCACTCGTCTGTATCATGGTGTGGCACAGAACACCGTTGTATGGATTGGTGAAGCAGACTACTTTTGGCAGCACTTCTGTCGCCTACATCAAAATATTCTTGTTTTATTGGTTTTGTTCCATTTAGTCAATCCAGTTTCTTTGCTACTGCAAAAAAATTGTGGTAAGAATGTGGCAAATGATAGAAACAGTTACCACCAAGTAATGCCAATATTGAGATCAAGATGGCTCAATATGGCCAAGATCTGTTCAATCCTGATTACTTTTTCCTCTTTTTTTTAATGTCCATTTCCCAATTTTAAAAACCTGCATTGAAAGGTGTGGATCTTTCACTGTGTCCATTGTGCATATCTATCTTCTGTCTTTCCATTTTAGCAACACTGTTCATATTCTGAACCTTGGCACAAGGGCTCAGTGTAACCAGCTTTTTAAACATTTGTAGGATGACTATCCATAACGATATTCAAGCTCACTGATTTTTTTTCCCATTGTTCCAGAGTAGCTTTCCTATCATTTTTGAATCACTCCTGGCTGCTTTTCTAATCTCCAGATGAAGTTGTGGGATGGTGTTGCCTTTCAGCGGTTCCCTCGGGCAAAAGCTGTGGGGCAACACTATTCCTTTGTTCTTTATTTGGTATCACTTAGCAGTATGTGGAGGATGTACAAAAATACTGAATAAACCTGCATTTAGTATATGGGGCTTCCTTCCTTTATGTAAGGGATTCCCTTTCTGCTACTTAATATCTGAAGTTTATTTTGTTGGGTATAATTGCCCTGCCCTACACACTCCATAGTGTGCATGTGCTGCATACTATGCATGTCAAAGACGACTGACTTGACACTATCTTAAGGTGAAAATGCCTTGCAGTGTCCAGATTTTGATTGCCTATCTTTGTATTTGGAGGATGAACTATATCCTAGAAGAAAGAGATGTAGAAGGTTGCTAATCTAACTCATCAGCTAGTGCAAATTATAGATTCGTACAGCACAAAGAGGCTGTTAGGTTCATCGTGCCTATCCAGTTAGTCCCACTCACCCGCTTTTTCCCCATAACCCTGCAAATTTTTCCTTTAAGTATACCTCCAATTCCCTTTTGAAACTTACTAATGAATCTGCTTACACCACCTTTTCAGGCAGTACATTCCAGATAATCATAATTTACTGCATTTTTTTAAAAAAAGCTCCATCTCCCCACTGATTACTGATCCACCTGCCATTGGAAGCAGTTTATCTTTTATGTACTCCTATCAAAACCCCTCTCCCCTTTTAACCTTTTCTCATCCAAGAACCCCAGCTTTTCTAGTCCCTCCACATAATTATCCATCATCCCTGGTATCATTCTTGTAAATCCCTTCTGCATCCTCTCCAAGGCCTTGACATCCTTCCTAAAGTATGGTGCCCAGAATTGAACACAATACTCTAGCTGAGGCCTAACCAGTGATTTGTAAAGTTTTAGAATAACTTCCTTGCTTTTGTACTCTCTCTAAATATTCTTATCAGTGGCTACACTGGAGAAAAGTTAGAAATTTGCCTGATTTTAAACTAAAATAGAATCAATATTTTAGTTATCTTCAGTGCATTTCTCTGTGGAATCTATAGATTCATAAAAGAATTAAATATGAATTGGAATACCTCCAGCGGCACATGCTGCTGTTTCCCCCTTCAAAGCCTCCACTTTCATTGCTTCAAACTGAGTTGAGTCTCCCACACCCATGTACCTTTTTTGGCTGTTTTCTTAGACTGCATTAAAATTAGCCAATTCTTGGACTAGTAAGTTCTATAAAATGGGATATGCACACCTGCCTGATACAAGCTTAAGAGACTTCAGTAAATTTTGTTTATTTTTCATGATGCCATCTGTTTGTTGTGTTGGATTTCTTTCATCAGCACTTTGACCAGGAATATCCGACACAGGCGGGGAGAAAAAATAGCCATTAACGTACCAAGTAAGTAAACATTCTAAATTGACTTTCACAAATCTCTGACTTGAAAATTCTCCTTTTCCTCCCTCTCCTGAAACTAATGATCCAAGATGTATGGTGCTGGTTCCATGGGTGCCAAAAGCTCTGAGGAGATTTGATCGGTGTTAAGACTTAGAGGTTTCGATAAAATAAATAAGGAAAAGCTGTTTGCACTTGTTGGAGTTGGTAACTAGAGCTTAATGTAAATTTAAAATCATAACCCCTTCCTTTCTTTTGGTTAAGAGAAATCTTTCTACACAAAGGGCTGTTGGGATTGAGAAAGCCCTGCCAGAAACAGTCGTGAAAGCAGAATTGATCACTTTTTTAAAAGGGAAGTGGATACATATTAAAAAGTATGGGGGGAAAAAGCAAGGGAATAGGACAAAGTAGATAGCTCTTTTAGAAGCTAGCATAGGCACAGCGTGCCAAATTGCTGCCTCCTGTACTGTAACATTTTATGATTCTACTCCAAGAAGTAATTTTTCATATGAGCCTAAATTGGAAGGGTCGGGAATCTGTCGAGTCCAATCCTGGCCTCACCAAACATCATCATCTATACTTTACCATTAGATAAGTCAGCAGTGAGCCCTTTCGCTGTTCAATACTCCAACCAATTGCTACCACTACTGAGGCCCACTGACTCAACACAGACCAAGGTTTGCAACCACCTTCAGCTAGAAGTGCTGAGTGGACGATCCATCTCTGCCTCCTCCAGATATCCCCACCATCACAGAAGCCAGTCTTCAGCCAAATATCAAGTCTTCAGCCACGTGATATCAAGAAAGGGCTGAGTGCACTGGATACAGCAAAGGCTATGGGCCCCGACAACATCCCAGCTGTAGTGCGGAAGACTTGTGCTCCAGAACTAGCTGCGCCTCTAGCCAAGCTGTTCCAGTACAGCTACAACACTGGCATCTACCCAACAATGTGCAAAATTGCCCAGGTATGTCCTGTCCACAAAAAGCAGGACAAATCCAATCCGGCCAATTACCGCCCCATCACTCTACACTCAATCATCAGCAAAGTGATGGAAGGTGTTGTCGACAGTGCTATCAAGCGTCACTTACTCACCAATAACCTGCTCACCGATGCTCAGTTTGGGTTCTGCCAGGACCACTCGGCTCCAGACCTCATTACAGCCTTGGTCCAAACATGGACAAAAGAGCTGAATTCCAGAGGTGAGGTGAGAGTGACTGCCCTTGACCGAGTGTGGCACCAAGGAGCCCTAGTAAAATTGGAATCGGGGAAAACTCTCCAGTGGCTGGAGTCATACCGAGCACAAAGGAAGATGGTAGTGCTTGTTGGAGGCCAATCATCTCAGCCCTAGGACATTGCTGCAGGTGTTCCTCAAGGTAGTATCCTAGGCACAATCCTCTTCAGCTGCTTCATCAATGACCTTCCTGCCATCATAAGGTCAGAAATGGGGATGTTCGCTGATGATTGCAGTGTTCAGTTCCATTCGTAACCCCTCAGATAATGAAGCAGTCCGAGCCAGCATGCAGCAAGACCTGGACAACATCCAGGCTTGGGCTCGTAAGTGGCAAGTAATATTCGTGCCAGGCAATGACCATCTCCAACAAGAGAGAGTCTAACCACCTCCCCTTGACATTCAACGGCATTACCATCGCTGAATCCCCCACCATCAACATCCTGGGGGTCACCATTGACCAGAAACTTAACTGGACCAGCCACAAATACTGTGGCTACAAGAGCAGGTCAGAGGCTGGGTATTCTGCAGCGAGTGACTCACCTGACTCCCCAAAGCCTTTCCACCATCTACAAGGCACTGGATGAGTGCAGCTCCAACAACACAAGAAGCTCGACACCATCCAGGACAAAACAGCCCGCTTGATTGGCACCCCATCCACCACCCTAAACATTCACTCCCTTCACCACCGGCGCACAGTCGCTGCAGTGTGTACCATCCACAGGATGCACTGTAGCAACTCACCAAGGCTTCTTCGACAGCACCTCCCAAACCCACGACGTCTACCACCTAGAAGGACAAGAGCAGCAGGTACATGGGAACAACACCACCTGCACGTTCCCCTCCAAGTCACACACCATCCTGACTTGGAAATATATCGCCGTTCCTTCATCGTCGCTGGGTCAAAATCCTGGAACTCCCTTCCTAAAAGCACTGTGGGAGAACCTTCACCCCACGGACTGCAGCGGTTCAAGAAGGCGGCTCACCACCACCTTCTTAAGGGCAATTAGGGATGGGCAATAAATGCCGACCTCGCCAGCGACGCCCACATCCCACGAACAAATTTTTTAAAAAATCACACCTGGAACATTCTGCTCTGGCTGGTTTAGTACCATGCCAGGTCATATGTTTATCCACAGAGCCATTGGGTGGGACTCATCTCCAATCCAAGGACCATGCATTAAAGTGTTTTACAAGTGAAAGTTATTAGGTGAACAATTATTCTCAATGTGAATTACATGCCCTCGTGTATCAAACATTTTGTTTTGAGTGTGCTTTTGCAGAATAATCATTAAAGGGCTCCTCCTTAGAACCTAGTCGGCCTACATTTAATAGTAGCAGATGGATTCTCTTGATATTAGGCAGGAATCCCCACCTGCATGTCGCCATTGAATGTTTTATAGTTAATATGTTTATAGATGGAAATGAGTTTTGCTGTGTTCTCCTAACAACAAAAGCTTAATGATAACTGTTTAATTGATCAGTCTGTAAACGGACTGCTTATTGCATTGAGGTCTGCCGATCTTGTCCTCTACAGTGAAATGTTGGTCTACTGAGCTGCACGGAGAGATCTTTAACCTTAACAGGACGAGTTATTGAAAAATAAAATGCTGAGAGAAATGGGGAAAGATACTATTAGTGAACTACTTGTCTTTCCATTTATGGAAAATAAAAGTAATATTTCCCTTTTTCAAGTCTATAATGCTACCAGCTGTTGCCAGGCTTATAACTTTTTCTCCCTTGCAGTTTATAAAGACACAAATATTTCCTCTCCATTTATTGAAAAGTTTCTTAATGATGATGGAGAGGCAGCAAGAGCAACAAAACCTGATCACATCTATATGGATGCTATGGGGTTTGGTATGGGCAATTGCTGTCTTCAGGTGAGTGTTCAGTTTCAAAATTTGACAGTGATAATGTTATCTGTTTAATTTCTCATTTATACTCTTACGTACATACCTCTTTTGTGATAGGTGACATTCCAAGCATGCAGCATCTCAGAAGCCAGGTATCTGTATGACCAACTCGCCACAATCTGCCCTATTGTGGTAAGTGCAAAGGAATCTTGGTCTCTGTTTTTGAATTTTCATTCTCCTGATGCCATCACGTACAGCATAAAGTTGATTAACAATAAAAAGGGAAGCAAAGTCTATGGAAAGTACATTTGATTTTGTGAACTCTCCATTTTATAGTGGAACAAACAGACTGACCTAGCAGATTTCAGTATATCTTGCTGTTAGGTGGCTGTATGACATCACTGATGGGGAATTGTCCTGGAGTGACCCTATACAGTAAAACTAGGAGCAGCCCGGAGCTAACCTGGAGTCCTAAACCTTGGCGCATGGTTTCCTGAGTTTGGGAAGCTCTGAATCGGTGCTTAAGATGGTCCAAAGTTGCAATGGAACAGGTCATTTTAGAACTGGTAATGAGACAGGATTAATTAATGACCTCAATGTAAGAGATACCTTAAACAGTGATCATAATATGAGAGAATTTCACATCCAGTTTGAGAGTGAAGATCTTATCTGAAACTACTGTATTAAACCTAAATAAGGGCAATTATAAAGGAATGAGGACAGAGTTGGCTAAAGTGGACTGGGAAAACAGATTAGAAGGTATGACTGTGGATAAGCAGTGGCAGACATTTAAAAAGATATTTTATGACACAACAAAAATATATCCCAATAAGGAGGAAGGGTGCACCAATCATGACTAACAAAGGAAGTTAAGGATGGTATCAAGTTAAAAGAAAAGGCATACAATGTGGCAAAATTAGTGGTAAGCCCGAAGATTGGGAAAACTTTAGAAACCAGCAAAGAATGACTGAAAAAAAGGGAGAAAATAGATTGAGAGTAAACTAGCAAGAAATGTAAAAGCTCTTACTGTCAAGTTTCTATAAGTATATAAAAAGGAAGAGGGTAGCTAAAGTAAACATTGATCCCTTAGAGGATGAGACTGGGGAAATAATAATGGAAAAGAAGGAAATAGCAGAGGAATTGAACAGATATTTTGTATCTGTCTTCACAGTAGAAGACACTAATAATATACTAATAATAGATAATCAAGGAGCAAAGGGAAGGGGGGAGATCACTATCACTAGAGAAAAAGTACTAGGCAAACTAATGGGTCTGCAGGCTGACAAGTCCCCTGGACCCGATGGCTTGCATCCGAGGGTCCTAAAAGAAGTGGCTACAGAGATAGTGAATGCATTGGTTGTAATCTTCCAGAATTCACTAGATTCTGGAAAGGTCCCAGTGGATTGGAAAACAGCAAATGCAACGAAAGGAGGAAAACAGAGCAGGTAACTATAGGCCAATTAGCCTAACATCTGTAATTGGGAAAATGCTAGAATCAATTATTAAGGAAGTAGTAGCAGAACATTTAGAGACTCAAAATAAAGTAGAGTCAATGTGGTTTTATGAAAGGGAAATCGTTTGACAAATTTATCAGTTCTTTGAGGAAGTAACGAGCAGGGTGGATGAAGTGCCACATAAAAGGTAACTGCACAACGTAAGAGCTTATGGTTGGGGGTAATATATTAGCACGGATAGAGGATTGGCTAACTAACAGAAAAGAGTCGGGATAAAGGGGTTATTTTTAGGATGGCAATTTGTAACTAGTGGAGTGCTGCAGGGATCAGTGCTGGGGCCTGAACTATTTACAATCTAAATCAATGACTTGGATGAAGGAAGCGAGTATACTGTTGCCAAATTTGCTGCTGATACAAAGATAGGTGGAAAAGTAAGTTGTGAGGCGACCAATGTTTACTTTAGCTACCCTCTTCCTTTTTATATACTTGTAAAAGCTCTTACTGTCAGTTTTTATATTTCTTGCTAGTTTACTCTCAATCTATTTTCTCTTTTTTTCAGTCCTTCTTTGGGAAGACTTTAGAAACCAGCAATCTTCGGACTTACCACTAATTTTGCCACATTGTATGCCTTTTCTTTTAACTTGATGCCATCCTTAACTTCCTTTGTTAGTCATGGTATAGACAGGTTAAGCGAGTTGGCATACATTTGGCAGATGGAGTATAATGTGGGAAAATGTCACGTCATCAACTTTGGTAGGAAGAATAAAAAAGCAAATTATTATAAATGAAGAAAGACAACAATGCTGCGGTAAAGGCATTTGGGTGACCTCGTACATGAAACACAAAGTTAGCATACAGGTGCAGCAGGTAATTGGGAAGGCAAATGGAATATTGGCCTTTATTTCTTTAGGGATGGAGTATAAAAGCAGTGATGTCTTGCTGCAACTGTACAGGATGCTGGTGAGACCACACCAGGAGTAATGTATACAATTTTGGTCCCCTTATTTAAGGAAGGCTATACTTGCATTGGAGGCGGTTCAGAAAAGGTTTACTAGGTTGATTCTGGGTATAGAAGGGTTTTCTTATGAGGAAAGATTTGAACAGGTTGGGTCTATACTCATTGGAGTTTAGAAGAATGAGAGGAGATCTTATTGAAACATAAAATTCTGAGGGGGCTTGACAGGGTAAATGCTGAGAGGATGTTTCCCCTCAAGAGAATCTAGAACTCGGGGGCATAGACTCAGAATAAGGAGTCGCCCATTGACTGAGATGAGGAGAAATTTCTTCTGAGGGTTGTGAACCTTTGGAATTCTTTGCCCCAAAGAGCAGTGGAGACTGAGTCATCAAAAATTTGTCTAACTCAGCCTTGAATATATTTAATCAGCAAGGGAGTCAAAGGATATGGGGAACAGGTGGGAAAGTGGAGTTGAGGCCAGAATCAGATCAGCCATTATCTTATTGAACGGTGGAGCAGGCTCGAAGGGCCAAATGGCCTACTCCTGCTCCTTTCTGTTATGTTCTTATGTAATTGCTATTGCATTGAATTAAGACCCTTGAAATCGGTAATCCTCATGCAGCCCTGACCTGGCGGAACTTGGCAAAGGTCAGAAAATTGTTTTTCTTTTAAGTCAAACAAATTTGTTCTCTAAATATTTTGTTTGTCTACATAAAATGGCAGAATGCTTTGAATTTAAAAACAACATCCCCTCTTCCCTCCTTAAATGACTGCTCTTAATCTCTTCATTCCACTTTTCCAGTTTTTCTCCTCATTCCCCTACTGAAGGTGGCGAGATACTGACATATATTTCTGTAGGTAACAGCAATCCTCCAGTACATCACAGGTCTCCATTCTTCACATGTGAGCCTTAACAGTAAGTGTTGGCAGTCTGTGACTGTGGGCACATGACAGTCAAGCCTGACCTTATCTGGTGCAGGCACTTTATAGCAAGGGATATTATATGGTGATCAGGAGCTCAGGCCATGATTTTTTTTAATTTTCCTTGCTTCTCTAGTTGAATATGAAGACCAATTGTAGTCTCACTGCTGCTCTGGTTGAAGTTTAACTTTATTGCACAGAAGAGAGATTTAACTGGGATCTTCCTGGTCTATCTCATACTGATGCAACAAACTGTGTATTTGCTTTTTATTTTGAGGAAAATCAATTTCTGTTAAAATCATGTTGGCATAGTATATCTAGAACTTATTGTCGTCATGCCAATTTGACTTTATTCTTCCTGCTAGGTGTTGATGCAAAAATTGTTTTTTTTGTTGTAAATAATTCTCACCACTAGGTGGTGGCATACAATCAAAAACGAACTTGGGTTATATTGAATAATCCCGCTGCCTGCATCTCAACATTCGTGCTGCCTGGCGATTTACCTGATAGCTGTGAGCAGCCAGGCCTAGCTGCACTGTTGAGTGGCTGCTCACCAGAAAGGGGGCCTCAGTATCATGAGTGGCTCGCACCACTTAAAGGCAGCCTGTATCTCTCATTTGCACAATATAAGATATGGGTCCGCATGGAAATGAGACATCCCACATGTAAAACACAGATGCAGGTCCCACCCCTGTGTTTACAAACTGTTATATATTCAAACATTGAATGAAGGTTGTGCACTACTAAATCCCACATCTTCCAATCTGCATGCCAAACCTTGCCAATCTGCTGATCTGAGTTTGTAGCAGGCCTGAGAAAGTGTGCACCAAGGTTCTCTGATGATGCACTAGAGGCCTTGGTGCAAGAGATGGACACGTGGTAGATGAAATTTGAAGCAGAGAAATGAGAAGTGATACATTTGGGTAGGAAGATTAAGGAGAGGCAATATAAACTAGAGGGCACAATTATAAAAGGGATACAGGAACAAAGATATGGGGGTATATGTGCACAAGTCGTTGAAGGTGGCAGGGCAGGTTGAGAAAGCGGTTAAAAAAGCATATGGGATCCTGGGCTTTATAAAATAGAGGCATAAGAGTACAAAAGTATGGAAGTCATGATGAACCTTTATAAAACACTGGTTCGGCCACGGCTGGAGTATTGTGTCCCGTTCTGGGCACCGCACTTTAGGAAAGATGTGAAGGCCTTAGAGAGGATACAGAAGAGATTTACTAGAATGATTCCAGAGATGAGGGAATTTTAGTTACGTGGATAAACCGGAGGAGAACAGGGATGGTTGCGAGGAGATTTGATAGAGGTATTCAAAATTATGAAGGGTCCAGACACAGTAGATAGAGAGAAACTGTTCCCATTGGCGGAAACCAGAGGGCATAGAATTAAGGTGATTGGCAAAAGGACCAAAGGTGACATGAGGGAAAACTTTTTTGCACAGCGAGTGGTCAGAATCTGGAATGCACTGCCTGAGTGGTTGGTGGAGGCAGATTCAATCATGGCCTTCAAAAGGGAGCTGGATAAGTACTTGAAAGGAAAAAATTTCCAGGGTTACGGGGATAGGGTGGGGGAGTGGGACTAGCTGGATTGCTGTTGCATAGAGCCAGCAAATGGCCTCCTTCCGTGCTGTAATCTTTCTATGGTTCTATGAGCAACCCCTAAAGGAAAATGGATGTGAATTCAACAGCCTATTGTCAGCTGGAGCAATAAAGCTCCTGCAACAAACTGGGGCTAAATATTATCAGGAGGGAGAAGGGCCAAGAATAATCATAGCATATACTCTTCTACTAAAAAGAACAGAACAATCATGTTAATTAGGAAATCAGCAATGGGCTGATTTTTGACCTGACTTCACAGGGTGAAAAGGTTTGAGGCAGGCAGAAGATGTGTACTAGAAAAAAGATGGTAACCAGACACCTGCTGTTTTGACCTTGTAGGTGGCGAGGACTTGTGATGGCAAGATTGAGGGGTTTGAAGTGGGTGGCAAAGTTTATATGGAAGGTGAGGTTGAAGAAATCTGAGGAGTGAGTTCACTTTTTGGTCCCAATTACTGAGGATGAAGAGTTGCTCGAATGTAGGCTGAGTGAGGACAAATTTTTTGGAAAGAAAACACTGGGAGAAATTTGCAGAGGCAGTAGACAATGAGGATCTTTTGAAGGAGAAGTGAAAAGGGCTGTAGAGAATGAGTTCAAATGAGCAATTGCTAGAGGAATATTGGAGTAGGACAAAATGAGATCTGGAGGTGAGGGCGTCACTGTCTCCATGGTCCTTTAAGTAGGGACATGGTGGAACATGTTTCTGGATGGGGTAGCCTTGGTGAAGGGATTAAAATGCTGTGGGTGAACCAAGTTTGTCAGGCTAATTCAAGCTGTTCAAATATCAATTTTAAATACTTTTATTTGCCATATCTATCTTTCCCACCCATTCTTATTTTAACTTTCTATATTTATGACCAATACCCTGTCTTGTAGAATTTAAAGCACTAATTGTGTTTATTTTCATCTGACTCTTCATGTTCTTTGTTCTTGTTGAGGTGACATCGAACTAAAAACAAAATTAGCCTTTTGGGGACTGTTTTCATCCAGAGTTCAGTGAGTTTTTAATGTCACATAGAAGAGTGCAACTGCTAAAACTAGCCATTTTTTAAAGTGAATTCATAAAGGAAATTAAAACAATGACAATTGTGCAGATATCTCCCTTAAACATTTTAAGGTACACTTCACAAGACTGAACTCCTGACATGCAAGTAGCCAATTCTCCGATCTGCACTCCCATCAAATGAGGCTCTGAACCAGGAGCACAGCCTTGCAGTAGTTACCCTTTTAAAATGCAAGTTCAGTCGAATGACACCTCCACTGAAGATGACGGTGATATTGTGCAAACTGCTCCATCTAGATGTTCACATGCAAAATTGTCATCTGGCAATAACATTAAGAAGTTACGTTCTGCTTTTTGTAATGGTTTTAAAAAAAGAACCTCAAGTTTGGTGAATGAGATTTTGAGATTAACAGTAAAATTATTTGGTCTGTACACAGGCAAAACTGCCTTCCAAGAATGCTAGCTTGCTAATATCCTCGTCTCTTTAAAATTACAGTATGTAGAAGTCAGTGGCAACAACTTTAGGCAGAAACAATGCTGATGCATCTAAATTCTGATATACTTAACCCCTAGAAATTAGTCTGTGACTTAAAAGTTGTCATTGATTAATGTAAGTTTCTTATCTGAAAAAGTTGACACAAAGGTGTTAAAAATTTGAGGCCATGTACCAGGTGCTTCAATGTTCTTGCATATTGATGATTGATAGGCACTAAAGTTCTACTGATGGATTAACTTGATTGTAATGTTTAGCTGTTTTTTATTTTAAGATAATGTTGAGTAACTGAATAAAAGTGCTGATACCCATTTAATCAAATCTATGGGCCATTGAAAGATGCTCAAAGACCGGTTACGAAGGACTCACTGGGAATGGCAGAAATATTAAATGAGTACTTTGCAACAGTCTTCACTCTTGAAGACTGTGCTTGACTGTCACGATTTAATTAAACTAGTAATGTTAACATAGGTGAACGTATTGTTTTAGGTAGAATTAAGAACCTGAAAACAGGTGGTGCACCAAGGCCGGATGATATCCACCCGAGGGTCCTCGGAGATGGGACAGGTGCTGTGTGGGCCCCCTGCTCGTATTTTTAAACTAATAAATGTATCTCTACTTGGATAGAGAGAGACATATTGGGGACACCCAACGTGGCTTCAAAAAAATGTATGTCTAACAAATTTGATATTTTTTGAAGTCACCAAGATGGGGGATGAGGGAAGCCCAGTAGACATTGTCTACTTAGACTTCCAAAAAGCATTTGACAAGTACCACACGAGGCTTCTCTAAAAGATCACAGCCTCTGGTACAAATGGTAATATATTGAGCGGGATTGAAAACTGGTTGGAAGGCTGTAGGCAGAAAGTAGCTATAGATGGATTTGGATCTATTTGGAGACTGTCACCAATGGTGTCCCGCAGGGATTGGTGTTGGGACCGTTGCTCTTTACTATTAATGATCTAGATGTTGGTTGGGGGTGGAGGAGATATCTGCAAATTTGCAGATTGTACCAAGATCTGTGCAAGTGTCAGGACTACAGACTATACTCAACTGCTTCAGGTGGATCTTGATGTGTTGGAGGACTGGGTTCATGACTGGGAAATGATGTTTAATTGGGAGAAATGCAGTGTTAAGCATGTGGGCAAGGCAAATGCTCAACATACATACAACCTTCAGGGAAAGCATTAAAGCAGTTGGAGAAAGAGAGATCTGGGCCTTCTAGTGCATAGATCTCTAAAGGTTCATGAGCAATGCTGTGAAGCGATAGCTAGAGCATATAGGGTATTTGGGGTGCATTCATAGGACAATTTGATTATAAGACTAAGCGTACTATTTTGTCCTTGGTCAGGCCTCATTTGGAATACTGTGTCCAGTTTTGGTCTCCTCGTGGATGATATTGAGGCTTTGGAAAGGGTGCAGAGGAGGACCATGAGACCAATTCGCTGCTTAAAGCATCTTGGTTATTGAGAGAGGCTAAAAAAGCTGGGACTGTACACTTCAGAGAAATGTAGACTTAGGGGTGATCTGATTGAGGTTTATAAGATGATGAAGGGGATAGATTGTGATCCAGTTGATAGTTTGTTCCAATTAAATACTTTAGGGAGGACCAGGGGTCACAATTTTAAGTTGTACAAGACCAGATCTAGTTTAGATGTCAGGAGATGCTGCTTTTCCCAGAAAATAGTGGACCTTTGGAACAGGCAGCCGGTTCGTGCGGTGGATGCCAATTTGCTGAATTCCTTCAAGCGAGAGCTAGACCTGTTTCTGGCTGGGGTGGAGGTCACCTCTTACAAAAGGTAGGTAATGTAATGCATAGAATTATCAGGGCCAGGGCGATTGCCTGGATTAGTTTCAATAGCCAAAAGGATCAGAGAGGAATTTACTAGATATTCCCCCACCCCCACATTGGCCTGGGTTTTTATCTGGTTTATCGCCTCTTCCCGGGCGATCACATGGGGTGGGGAGCGTATATATTGTGTTACACAAGTTATCATGATTGTGTGGGACAAGCTGGATGGACCAGAGGGCCTTTTCCTGTCAGTCATTGTTCGTATGCATTAAAGGTAAAATTTATCAAATATTAAACTGAAGCGAATTGCAAATGCTGGACTTTTTTTCTCTGGTGCATTTAAGTTCAATTTTCCTTTCAGATGGCTTTGAGTGCTGCTTCACCATTTTATAGAGGTTATGTGTCAGACATTGATTGTCGCTGGGGTGTAATTTCAGCCTCTGTAGATGATCGAACCAGAGAAGAAAGAGGTTTGGAGGTAACTAACAAGGGAATTCAGAGTTAATGTTTTGCTTGTCATTATTTTAACCTGCACAGCATGAACCTTGTGCCTGATTTGTTGCTTTTGCAGCCTCGTAAGCACAGTAAGTACAGGATCAGTAAATCCAGGTACGACTCCATTGATAGTTACCTCTCCAAATGTGGTGAAAAATATAATGACCTCGAATTAACAATTGATGATGAAATCTACAAGCAACTTCGAGAAGGAGGTAATAAAGTATGCATTAAAATAAAAACTAGGATTGCATTTTTAGAATGTGTATATCCAGTCTCATTGCAAGTTGCCTAATGTCAGCATGATGCTGTGCTTGATTGCTATTAAGACCTTGTTTGTAAAGTACTAATCAGTTTACACTAGTATGACAGTGATGAGGACCTTACCCAATGAAATATTTGTAGCAGACCTTCCTGCTTTAAAGGTACAGACATGAAATTCATTTACTTTTATACTAACATCTTCCAAGAGGAAATGATGTAGTTGTATAAGACTGTAAGAGATAGGAGTAGGCCATTTGGCCCCTTGAGCCTGCTTTGCCATTTAATGAGATCATGGCTGATCTGATTTTTACCTCAACTCCATTTTCCTGCCTTTTCCCCATATCCTTTGACTCCCTTGCTGATCAAAAATTTGTCTAACTCAGCCTTGAATGTATTCAATGACTCAGCCTCCACAGCTTTTTGGGGTAAAGAATTCCAAAGATTCACGACCCTCTGGGAGAAGAAATTCCTCCTCATTTCCATCTTAAAGGGGTGACCCCTCATTCTGAGACTATGCCCCCTAGTTTTAGATTCCCCCATGAGGGGTAACATCCTCTCAGCATCTACCCTATCGAGTCCCCTCAGAATCTTGTATGTTTCAATAAGATCTCCTCTCATTCTTCTAAACTCCAATGAGTATGGACCCAACCTGTTCAATCTTTCCTCATAAGACAACCCTTCCATACCCGGAATCAACCTAGTGAACCTTCTCTGAACTGCCTCCAATGCAAGTATGTCTTTCCTTAAATAAGGGCACCAGAACTGTACGCAGTACTCCAGGTGTGGTCTCACCAGCACCCTGCACAGTTGTAGTATGACTTCCCTGCTTTTATACTCCATCCCCCTAGAATAAAGGCCAATATTCCATTTGTCTTCTGGATTACCTGCTGCACCTGTATGTTGACTTTTTGTGTTTCATGTACGAGGACACCCAGATCCCTCTGCACCGCAGCATTTTGTAGTATTTCTAGATTTCACATAATATTTTGCTTTTTTATTTTCCTCCCAAAGTGGATGACTTCTCATTTTCCCACATTATATTCCATCTGCCAGATTTTTGCCCATTCGCTTAACCTGTCATTATCCCTTTGCAGACACTTTGTGTCCTCATCGCAACTTGCTTTTCCACCTATCTTTGTATCATCAGCAAATTTGGCCACAAGACACTCTGTTCCTTCATCCAAGTCATTGACATTGTAAATAGATGACGCCCCAGCACTGAGCCCTGCGGCACCCCGCTAGTTACAGATTGCCATTTTGAAAGTGATCATTTTATCCCGACTCTTTGTTTTCTGTTAGCTAGCCAATCCTATATCCATGTCAGTATATTACCCCCAACACCATGAGTTCTTATCTTGTGCAGTAATCTTTTATGTGGCACCTTATCAAATGCCTTTTGGAAATCCAAATATACTGCATCCATTGGTTCCCCTTTATGCACCCTGCCGGTTACTTCGTAAAAGAACTCTAATAAATTTGTTAGACGTCGTTTCCCCTTCATAAAACCATGTTGACTCTCGGTTGTATTATGAGTCTCTAAATGTCCTGCTACTACTTCCTTAATAATGAATTCTAGCATTTTCCCAATGACAGATGTTAGGCTAACTGGTCTATAGTTACCTGCTTTTTGTCTCACTCCCTTCTTGAATAGGGTATTAAGTTTGCGGTTTTCCAATCCTTTCCTGGTGAATCTGGTGAATTCTGGAAGATTACAACCAATGCATCCACTATCTCTGTAGCCACTTCCTTTAAGACCCTTGGATGCAAGCCATCAGGTCCGGAGTCTTGTCAGCCTTTAGACCCATTAGTTTACCTAGTACTTTTTCTCTAGTGATAGTGATTGTTTTTAGTTCCTCCCTCCCCTTTGCCCCTTGATTTTCTACTATTATTGGTATGTTATTCGTGTCTTCTACTGTGAAGACAGATACAAAATATCTCTTCAATTCCTCTGCCATTTCCTTCTTTTCCATTGTTATTTCCCCAGTCTCATCCTCTAAGGGAGCAATGTTTACTTTAGCGACCCTCTTTTTATGTACTTGTAGAAGCTTTTACTGTCAGTTTTTATATCTCTTGCTAGTTTACTCTCAATTTATTTTCTCCCTCTTTATTACTCTTTTAGTCATCCTTTGGTTTTTAAAGTTTTCCCAATCTTCGGGCTTAAGTTATCTTTGCCATGTTTGTATGCTTTTTGTTTTAGACTGATACCATACTTTATTTCCTTAGTTAGCCATGGTTGATTCATCCTTTTTGTGGAGTCTTTCCTCCTAACAGGGATATATTTTTGTTGCGCGTCATAAAATATCTTTTTAAATGTTTGCCACTGCTTATCCACCATCATACCATCTAATCTGTTTGTCCAGTCCACTTTAGCCAATTCCACCTTCATTCCTTTATAATTGCCCTTATTTAAGTTTAATACAGTAGTTTCAGACCCAAGATCCTCGCTCTCAAACTGGATGTGAAATTCATCATGTTATGATCACTGCTTCCCAAGGGACCCTTTACTTTGAGATCATTAATCCTGTTTCGTTACCCATTACCAGATCCAAAATGGCCTGTTCCCTGACTTATTGGTCGAAGAAACAGTCCCTAATATACTCTCTGAACTCCTCCAGGGCTATTTTTGCCAATTTGATTTGTCCAATCTATGTGAAAGTTAAAATCGCCCATGATTATTGCATTACTTTTTTTACAAGCCCCCCTTATTTCCTGATTTAATATTTTGCCCTACAGTGTAGCTACTGTTCGGGGGCCTATATACTACTACCACCAGTGATTTCTTTCCCTTGCTATTTCTTACCTCCACCCAAATTGATTCGACATCTTGATCTTCTGAGCCAATTTCATCCTTTAACAACAGAGCTACCCCACCACCTTTACCTTTTTCCTATCCTTCCAAAATGTTAAATAACCCTGAATATTTAGCCCCCAATCTTGGTCACCTTCCAACCACGTCTCTGTAATGGCCTCGAGATCATTCCTATTTGTTTCTATTTGTGCCGTCAATTCATCTATCTTATTACGAATGCTGCGCGCATTCAGATAAAGAATTTTTAATTTTGTCTTTTTACCATTCTTTCTTACCCCGGCCCCATTTGCTAGTGCACTCATGTTTGTACATTCTGTCCCTTCCTGACACACTCTGTTTATCATTACCCCCATCACTTTCCTGTCCTACTTCCTTGTCTTTTCTCTTTATCAATCTAAACTTTGCCCCACCTGAGCCCCTCCCATTTAGTCTAAAGCCTTCTCTACCACCCTCGTTATTTGGTTTGCCAGAACGCTGGTCCCAGCATGGTTCAGGTGAAGCCCGTCCCAACGGAACAACTCCCTCTTTCCCCAGTACTGGTGCCAGTGCCCCATGAATTGAAACCCACTTCTCCCACACCAATCTTCGAGCCACGCATTCATCTCTCTGATCTGATTTACCCTGTGCCAGTTTGCTCGTGGCTCAGGTAATAATCTGGAGATTATCACTTTGTGGTTTTGCTTTTTAATTTAGTCCCTAGTTGCTCAAACTCCCTCAGCAGAACCTCTTTTAGTCCTACCTATGTCGTTGGTACCTATGTGGACCACAACAACTGGATCCTTCCCCTCCCACTCCAAGTTCTTCTCCAGCCCTGAGGAGATGTCCTTAACCCTGGCACTAGGTAGGCAACACAGCCTTCAGGACTTTCGCTCTTGGCTGTAGAGAACAGCATCTATCCCTCTAATTATACTGTCACCTACTACAACCACATTCCTTTTTACTTCTCCCCCCCCCCCCCCCCCCTTGAATGGCCCCCTGAACCAAGGTGCCGTGGTCAGTTTGCTCATCCTCCCTGCAGTCCTTGCACTCGTCCACAAGGGCTGCAAGAACCTCGTATCTATTGGACAAGTGCAGAGGCTGAGGCTCCTGCAATGCTCCCTCCTGGATCCCTGTACCTGCCTCACTCGCAGTCACACCATCTGGTCCCTGACCACTTGCCAATTCTACAGTATTTAGTCTAAGGGGTGTGACTGCCTCCTGGATCAAAGTGTCCAGGTAACTTTCTCCCTCCCTGATGCCTCGCAATGTCTGCAGCTCGGACTCCAGCTCTTCAACTCAGAGCCGAAGTTCCTTGAGCTGCAGACACTTAGCGCAGATGTAGTCGCCCTGGACAAAACTGTCCAGTATCTCCCACATATTGCAGCTGCAACACGACTCCTGCCCCTGTCATAAGTCTTATTTATTTAATTGATTACCACAATGCCAATCAAATTTTTAGGTTGATCCAAGTACTGGCCTTGTTTAATTTATTAAATTAAGTTTAGTTTTTTTTTAAATTTAGTTTTATGCTATGTTACTTAGCACACAGTCCTAAGAAAGAAGAAAACAGAAGAGATACTCACCACCCACCTACCTGCCTTAACTGTGACATCACGCTGCAGTTTTGTTTTGTTGCTGTGACCCGCTCTTGGTACGCTTCTCCCTGCTCTCTAAACAAATGCACCTCACCCCTTACTGCACCGAATCCCCTCACTCACCAAATTCCCAATTATAGACTCTGTCGATAGCTGCTCCTCCCTGCGTTAACAAAACCCTTCCGAATTTATGCCAGCGAGAATGCTAATCACCTGAGTTAGCCCCAGCTGACAGTAGATTACCAGTTCTAACCAGTCACCTAATTAACTAGGTGACCAACTGTCACTTCAGGCTGCTTGTTCACCACTAACTGAAAACTGCTAGTTAAGATTAAATTTAAGTTAAATGCTTGATGCCAAATTTAGTCAAATTTTAGATAAAGATCAACCTTAAAAATCTCCTTAGTCACCAAATTCCCAATTATGGACTCTGTCGAAACCAGACTCCATTGTATGTCAATCTGAAGTCCCTTGTCAGCATCTAACACACTCCTGGTTCACAGGTTTAAAAAGAAATTAACCCAGCACTTGCAATTTGGCTCTTTTTAAATTATCAGTTGAGATTGTTGAGCAAGACCTGTTCTCAAAGTGTGATAGTACCCAGCCCTGGAAAGCGAGGATCGGTCCTAAAGTTAGTATAAAAGACTTGAGGTACAACGAGTTGTTTAGAGATTTCTGTTTATAGACTTGTCACTAGAAAACCGGTTTCTAATGCACGACCTGTCTAACCAAATGTGACTTGTCATGTTTGTTAACTTTTTTTTTCCCATCACAAATGCCTGTGTCCACATTTATAATCGGTTTTGCCTATGTAACCTTGTTACTCTGCGCAATCTGGCCATTGGGTTCCCACATATTGCTCTGTTTTCTGAAAGGTAAATTTGGATTCGACAGACTGAGCATGTACAGTTCACCTAATTTCCCAGGATGCATCAGTACCATTCAGCTAGCTGTCAGAATGGAATACTTTTCTTGGCTTCTGGCAGTTTCTGCTTGGAAGTTTTTCAAATATTTGAAGTAGACCAATTTCAAAATATTCAGGTTAAAATTTCTTTTAAATGGCAGAGGGGGGGGGGTGTCTGTGTGTCAGCAAGATGGACTACTGATTACTTGTAGTCTTTGTTTTGTGTTCTATAAATTTCAAAGTGCATTTTTCCTCATCGTAGTTGAGTTTCTTTTCTCAGAAAAGTTGAACTTTGAAGCGGACAACACCTAATTGTCACCTGATTTACTGGTGTTGGCGGCTAGAGTGCTCACACTGGTGGAAGGATGTAATTGCAGCATGACAAGTTTCTATTATAAGCATGGACATTGGAATTTATAATGGAAATATAAAAAGGACAGAATGGGGACTGAATTACATCTGCAAACTCTGGTCCAATTATCCCCGAGCCCCTCTTTCCACTTTATCTAAAGACTACATTTGGCCTGGACTTCCCATATGCAATGCCAAAGGAGATCAACTAGTTATGTTTAAAAATCTTGTGCCTGTGTGTGGTTCCTGTCTACAGAATCTTATTTCTTGTGTACAACTTTTTCTATCTATAAATTCTTATGTCCACAGTTATAGTGCAAATCATAATTTATGTCTCAATCACCTAGATGCCTATTTCCACCTCAACATCACAACTTTGCTTATGCCTCAACCTATTGGCAGCTGAAACCCTCACCCATGCTTTTGTTACCTCTAGACTCAACTATTCCAATGCTCGACTGGCCGGTCTCTCATCTTCCACCCTCCGTAAATTTGAGCTCATCCAAAACTCTGCTGCCCGTATCCTAGCTTGCACCATGTCCCATTCACCGATCACCCCAGTGCTTGCCGACCTACATTGGCTTCCGATCTAGCAATGCCTCATATTTAAAATTCTCACCCTTTTGTTCAAATCCTTCCATGGCCTCGCCCTACCTATGTCTGTAACGTCTCGAGCTCTACAATCCTCCGAGAACTCAGCGTTTCTCCAATTCTGGCCTCCTGGGCATCCCTGATTTCCTTCGCCCCACTATTGGTGGCCGTGCCTTTAGCTGGCTAGGCCCTAAGCTCTGGAAATCCCTCCCTAAACTTCTCCACTTTTTAAGATACGCCTTAAAATATCTCTTGGTCACCTCCTAATGTCAATTTTTGCCTGATTTATGCTCCTGTGAAGCACTGTGGGGCATTTTACTACGTTAAAGATGCTACATAAATGCAAGTTGTTGTCATGTTGTAATTGCACACTCTCGACAGTGTAGCATCTCCGTTTTGTGTCTCCTAACTATTTGGTCTATTCATAGAGAAACTCTTATTCACCAATCAACTTTGCTTTTTTGCTTTACAAATTATCCTAGCTTTTGCTATTTAACTATAAATAATATAAATCAAAGTATTATACATTCTGTCCTTATTTTGATATAACTTTTAAAATAACTGAGCCAGGGTAGAGAGGGGTAATTCAGTTATCCCCATTTTCACCTGAAGACTGGACTTGGTCTTGACTCAGTGTGCAACTCTACAGGAGATAGACTAAATATATTCAGTGTGGAGAAAACTGGGGAGGTTTTGGTACATTACCAAATATTGTATGGGGCAAAACAATCTGTCCGAGGACGCACAGTATAATTTTTTGCTGTATCCCTTGTTCTGCGGAAATCTTTTTGAGGATATGAAAATGTTTTTCAGGTATTGATCATCTCTTGGCACAACATATAGCTCATCTTTTTATTCGGGATCCTTTGACACTCTATGCAGAAAGGATACACATGGATGATGCAAATGAGTCTGATCACTTTGAGGTAATCTACAACAGCAGCTTGCATTTATATAGCGCCTTTAACGTAGTAAAATGTCCCAAGGCATTTCACGGGAGTGTAATCAGGCAAATATTGACACCGAGCCAAAGAAGGAGACGTTAGGACAGGTGACCAAAAGCTTGGTCAAAGAGGTAGGTTTTAAGGAGCTCCTTGGAGGAGGAGGGAATTCTAGACCTTAAGGCCTAGATGGCTGAAGGCACAGCTGCCAATAGTGGGGGATGCACAAGAGGCCAGAATTGGAGGAACACAAGTTCTCTGAGGGTTGCAGAGATAGGGAGGGGTGAGGCCATAGAGGGATTTAATCACAAGGATGAGAATTTTAAAATTAAGGCTTTGGTGGACCGGGTGCCAATGTAGGTCAGCGAGCACAGGGCTGATGGGTGAGCAGGACTTGATGCAAGTTGGGATATGGGCAGCAAAGTTTTTGGAGGGTAGAAGATGGGAGGTCGGCCAGGAAAGAATTGTCAAGTCCAGAGGTAACAAGCATGTGAGGGTTTCTGCAGCAGATGGGCTGAGGCAGGAGCAGAGACGGGTGGTCTTGGTGACTGAGAGGATATGGGGTCAGAAGCTCAACTTAGGGTCAATTAGGATGCTGAGGTTGCAAACAGTCTGAGGCAGCAGCCAGGGAAGGGGATTGAATCGGGAAGGGAATGGGGTTTGTAGTGGGGGCCAAAGACGTTGGCTTCGCTCTTCCCAATGTTTAATTGCAGCCGCACAATAGAAGGTTTCAATTGTGTGGTATTGGCCAGAAGTGCTAAATTATGTTGTGGAAGTTATTCTTATTTAAACTAGATTGGGTAAACCAACCCAATACTGTTTCAAAGTAAAGGAATTTCAAATTAGTCCATTTTGAGATGAAACAAAAACTTGTTTGCAGTACAAATGCCTGACTTTTTTCAGAAGTGACAACTACTTTCGTGTTTAGTATAGAACTTAATAATTTAAGGAATATTACTTTCCTTTAAATAATCTATATAAGATTAGGAAAAAGTTTGACTTTTAATCAGATGCTGTTGTCTCTCTGTATACAGTTAATTTTGTTGATCGCTTTGTGTCACTTTCGATCGTGATTTATATCCAAATATTACTTCTACCTGTGCTAATGGGCATCACTTTTTCCCACTATCCTTTGGGTCATGCTACAGTATCCATAACTGTACTTCTTTCTGCATTAAAATTCACCTATTCTAAAGCTCATTTACTTAATTGATCCAGATCTGCTTTAAATGTGGTTAAGCTTCCTTACACTAGTGATCTGGCAAATTCATATCGACACAAGGCATATTTAGGATACTATCACTGATGCACTTTAGGGAATATTGTACTTGGTGTACTAAGCCAGTATACTTTAATGCTATTCCAATATCTTCATTTCTTATGTGGTGCTTTTAATTTAACCTCAGTGTCTGACCCACATCCAGCAGTATCAATACTATGGCTCAAATTATTTTTTCCCGTTTGGAAAGAAAATTCTCATCATAATACTTTTTTTTTCCACAGTTCAGAATGAGTTTCAGATGCCCATCTCTATGCTTTACTAAAACCCCAGTAACACTGCATTTCTGGGTGTCAACAGCAAAAAAGAATACCTGGAGTACCCTCCTCTATATTAGGGTGAACAGTACTAGACCCAGAACAAACTCTGTGTTTAGTCACCATCCTAGAGTTTGTCCCACTAATCACATGCTTTCTATTGCTAAGCCGATTTTTTTTTTTCCCTCCAGCTCAGTTCACTAATTTCCATTAATTCTATGAGCTTTAATCCTCTGCTGCAGAGAGATAGGGGAGGTTTTGCAATTGAATGGCTGATTCTTCATTTGCTGTTCTATATATCCCAGTCATTAGCAAAATTCAACACTCAGCTCAAATTATTGTATGTAACTTTTAAGTTTCCATAATTGTGATGAGTTTTAAGGTGTTTGGTTTCTGTTCTGACTATGCAACAATTTTTTTTAAAATCTCCATTGCACCTGTTTCAGATTTCTCAGCATTAAAGCTAAAAGCACCAAGTCACTTTCCTGCATCTAGCATATATTTAGTCTAATCACTTAATTTAAAAATTGTACTTAAACATTTTTGAAAAGTTTAGTGTAGAAAGGTTCCTTTAACTATTTACTATATTAGAGCTGTCCTACTGAAGTCTTATTTCTATTGTATTGATTATCTCCAATCATGCAGAAAGAACTCAACTGAAATGTTGATCAAGCATGTGAAATAAAATGTATTTTGACAGGTATAATGGGAATTGTGTGGGTTATGAAAACTAGTTAACTAAAAAATCACTTGTGCAATTGTCTACCTATAGAACATACAATCCACAAATTGGCAAACCATGAGATTCAAGCCACCACCCCCAAATTCTGAAATTGGATGGAGAGTTGAATTTCGACCTATGGAGGTAAGTACAGTCATAATGTAACTATTAAATGTAATACATATCAAGCCCATTCACTTGTGTTATCATAATTAATCATCTTATGTCTGATGTGCTGTACTTTTAAATGGTGTGTGATGGCTGCCAGTTGATTGTTTAGTGAATGTAAGCTAATCAACAAGCTCTTATTTCACTACCTTTTTTTAAACAAAATTCCAATTCAATCATGAAAAAATTCCTTTAAAAAGCCATTTTCATTCCCCACCTACTGCACTACATTTTTTTAAAGTAAATTTATTAAAATACACAAAACTGTTTTGGGGGACAAATATAATTTACTCATCCCATCTTCCACCACCTCTAACTTTCTTCCATACAGGCCTCCCCATTCACTGATATCTCGAGCTTGCTTCCAGTTCCATTCTCCAGATCCAATTCTTCAGCTGGGCTGCTCCCCTGTGCCGCCTGATGTTTGAATCACTGTGCAACTTTGTGCTCTACTTAGGGCCAGCACTCTGGCTCGGCAGCCAATCCCCATAACCTCCTCAGCGGCCATAGCAACTCTCTGCCTCCTTTGCCAAGTACACCCAGGAGTTAGCCCCTCCTCCTCCAGGTACTAAATAGCTTCTATATGTGACTGCACTAGAGGTGGAAGGGAGGGTTTGTACTGGAGTTTGGCAAGACTACAAAGAAGCAATTCATTAACCAAAGCAACCCTGAATAGCTCACATAGGACTGCAAAGCTGGAGCATACCAGCATTTTTGGTTCCTTCCCCAACAGATAGTCACCAACCTCCAACCTGTTCCCCCAAAAAAGCATACGTGTCTCCAGCGTCCCGTCTGAAACTGGATGCTGTGGCCAATGATGCTGTGTAAAGAGAACACGAAAGAGAGAAATCTAGATCCAAGAAGACAGACGAGGAAGAGACAAATGCAAATAAAGGAGCAGGAAGAGATAAAATTGAGAGAATAAATAAGAAACAAGAGGATGTGAATTTTGGAGGGAGGTAAGGGGTCAAGAGAAGGGTAAGAGAAATGTAGCAAAATATAGTATGACTACTATAATTTATGACTGAATTTTGGTGCTTTTCTTTAAATTATGGTTTCCAAGACTTCTGTGAATTTTTTTAACTGATTTTCCCACACAAAGTTATGACAAAATTGCAACCCAGTGCACAGGAGTTCACTTTTCAGCATCTGCAGAATGGGGTTAGATGAAGGAGGAATTGGGGCCTCCAGGCATTTGAAGAACTAACTGCAAACACATCTCTGAACAACATGGTGCACACAAGTTGCAGATTCTGCAGCGAATGTCTTGTTTCTAATCTAGTGACAAGAATACCAGGCAATCCATGCCACTTGGTACTGGAAAAAGACTGCCATATCATCAGTCATTTAGACTTAATGTAAATAATCACTAGGCGGAGTGCTTGCTTCAAATGAGTGGTGATCAGAAGTGCGTAAATGACAGAAGGTACGGATTTTGAGAGCTGTTCCACAATTCTGATATTTCTACATTCCAAAGAATTTTCACAAATAGTATACTGGAGGGAATTGCCTGCCAGCATTTTTTTCTTTACTAGGTTCCTCCATTTTCTTCAATCAGCAAGCTCAGCTGACACTGGAACAGCTGTTTCAGTTTATCAGCCAACTTCAAGCTTTCTGACACTCCCACCTGCGACTCCTTCCAAATAAAAACCACTGCACCCCAGCAGGGGTGAGTACTAAAGGCCTCTGATCACATAAATAGCCTCTGCAATACTGATCTCAGCAGAGCTGCTGATCTTAAAATCTGTATCAGGAACCTGCCTATTTAAACTCTCCCATAGCAGTGACTAAAGTGCCTGTTGTACTGGTACAGGACTGTTTTTAACAGATGAGCTCCTGATTTTAATCTGGGCAGTGCGCACCAATGTAGCTGAGGCCTGTGGTTGGCTAGTGGGGATCAGTATTGGCTGGTGCTTTCTACTCTGGTAGCCAGAGTTGTATGAGGGGGAGTGGGAAAGCTTGAGCTGATAGATCCAACACCATTGATCCAGCAGGAGAACAATAGGTTTCAATCCTACTAGAAAATGTTGTTTATATGCTATTGGGATCTTTTGCAATGTGGTGGAATTTATTTTTTGGTCAGCTGGGTGTCTGACATGTAGAAAACTCTTCACTACAGTTAAGAATATTCAAATCAAGCTGTTGAGGAACCCATGCAAGTAGTGACTCAATTCAATTAGGTGCACTGATCTTGAGTGCACATTGACTGAGCCTGAGTTTAGTAATCTCAGGTGTGCACAGGGATACATCCTGCTGGAGTT